>NW_026117523.1:300000-503088 GCF_001640805.2 Lates calcarifer
ACCCCCCACCCACCGTCTCCATGATCCCAAGTCTGGACAGAGCTTAAAGGCCCAACCTGGGTAAGTCCCTTTCATCCAGGAGACACTTAAAAAAGGGGGGAACATATGGGACTCAGAGGTTTTTGGAATCATGTGTTGGAGTTGTGTTAACAGATAAAACATAGCAAGATTTATGCCTCGCCTGCTGCAAACCAAATCAACCTAAAACCTGAACCTGAAACTGATACCTGGTGAACAAAACTGGGTGATTTTTGATGATAGATCTCGAGTTGTGGCCAGCAAAAAAAGAACTCAGCACAACTGACAAAGTGAGACTGCCATCCCTGGAACAACTGGCCATGGAAACCACCTTTATTCACTTGAAATAAGCTCACCACAAAGTCCATTAGTTGCTATTCTGCATCTGTAGCTTTCGACTGTATCACACCATCCCCCTCACCAGGAGGAGTTGCCCAGTTGTCGTGATATTGCATATTTTCAGATGACCAAGATGACTCGGTCTTAAAAACAGTAGTTGATGGGGGAACCCTGGCCATGCTAATATAGACAGAAAATGTATGTTGATAGGAGGAAAGCAGGTCAGAGTGGGTGGTTGGACTTACAAGGTTTGAGACTTTTATCAGAAATTTTTGTTGACTCCAAATAAAACACTACATTGATTTATTTTTTAACATTCCTGAACTTTAACCAAGAGGCTTTATGGGTCCACCCATGAGCTATGAGGGGCCAACAGGATTTTACTCCAAGGACCCCACACAGGGATTAGCCCGCCTCAAGCAGAGAGGAAGAACTCACAAGTGAAATAATCTGCTGAGGTGATTGGTTAGAATTATACCCTACAGGCCTTTTGGCTCTCCTTAGCACCTGGCTGGAAAACCCCAGACAATTTCAGGAAGGTCCTGACAAATGACCGTTTTACGTTTGAAAATTTGGTTTACCTGGAAACCTGGTTTCCGTTGGTACTTTCTCCTCTGCTGCATTTCAGCAAATGTGGCTGCCCCAGTAGCATAGGTGTAGGCCATGTGGGGCAGGAAGCTCATGGGGTCAAGGCCAGGGTAGGGCCTGAGGCCTGGGATGGTGGCCTGGGCAGGAGACATGAAGGTGGGTGGGGGAAACGCTCCATGAGGTGGCAGGGAGGTGTAGACAGGGCCGCTAGCGAAAGGATTAATCCCAAAGATAGGACTGGTGCTTTTCTCCAGCCCTCCACCATCAGAGCCCAGAACCTCCTTCTTGATGTTGACCAGGTCTAAAGGCCCGGACCCCTGTTCTCGTACTTGCACCTCTCCGTTGTGCTCGTTGATGAAACCGTTGGGCCTGGGTCGCTTCTCTCCCACAGCGATGAGCCTCTGAGCCATGTGTTTGGGCAGTGACAGATCCAGTGGTATATCCCCATGGGCATCTTCAGAAGCTAGGCTGTTTGGAGTGTAAGAGCTACTCTGAGAATTCTTGGAGGAAGTAGAAGAAAGGTTGAGCGGCGATGGAGTGTTGCTCCTCAGGTGGTCCAAGGGGTCTAGTGGTTTGTCCCCTGTTGTCTGCCTGTTGGCTGTAAACTGGTTGGCTTTTGTGAGTCTGTGGGAGGCGTCACCATTAGTGAAGCCTCCGTGTAAATCTACGGCAGGAAGCGACATTGGTGACCGGCTCAAGCTGTGCTTGATGTCTGGTCCGCTGCGGTCAGGAGGGGGCGACTTTTTCCTCAGACTGCCTCCGTGGTGGTTTTGGCTCTTCCACTGGGCAAACCACTCCTTCACAAACTCCTGAGGAAGGCCGACAGCAATTGAAATCTTAAGCAGTTCCTCTGAGTTTGGCTCAGTGTTCATGGCAAAGTAGGCCTTGAGCACCGACACGTGGTCCTTGAAGGGGTTGATGGGACTGGTGGCCCTATCGTTAGTTGGCAGCTCAGAGGTCATCGCCCCCCTGCGGCCAACGGGACTGCTCTCGGCTGGCTGCAGGACCGCTTTGATCTCCTCATTCATTTTGCACAGGTAGCGCTCATGTTGATGCAGCGGGATGGGCCCAGGGAAAGTCTCCTTGCAGTACTGGCAGGAGAACGGCAGGAACTGGTTCTGGCCATCGTGGGGTTTTTCCTCCCCGCTGAGGTCCGCTGAGTGGTTTGGTTTCTCCTTCTTGACGTCCACTTGCCTCTTGGAGTCGTCAATCAGACTTTTGGCCTCGTTGACCTTCTCCAGTGTGTAGTCGATGATACTTTTTGTGGGGCTGCTGTGGCCCACCACCTGGAAGCCAGCCTGGGCCAGCTTCTGCTCCTCCATCTGAGCCCCTAACTCCTTCATGTAAGCCCTGAGCTTGGAGATCTCCTCTGGATTCCTGTCCATCTTCTGCCTGCACACCGTGTTGTCCACGATCTGAAGCACCTTCTGAACTTCACTCAGGTTGTTCCCAAGAGGCCCTGTGTAGCCCAGCAGGGGGAGGTCGAGCCCCATGCCTCCCAGGTGTTGAAGGGGACTCTGGGAGGAACTGTGGATGCCCAGGGGGCTTCCACCACGGCCGTTCAGATAAACTCCCGGTCCTCCAAACCCGTGCTGGGAGGCCATCAGCAGCCGGTAGTCGTTGAAGTCCATAGGCTCGGCTTTGATGTCAAGCTGACTCTGCTGATCTGGAGGGCCGAGCGGTCGCCCATTTTCCAGTTTGTGGCGGAGCTGGGCGAGGGCGGGGCTCCCCGGCGATGAGGTCGTGGAGTTGGGGGACGAGCTGGGCTTGCTGTTGTTTCCATTACGTACTCGTCCGTTGAGGGCGATGAGGCCAATGCATTTCTTGCTGCTGATGTGGGAGCTGTAGGAGCCGGAGTGGGAGAATCGCTTCTTACAGTTGGAGCACTCGTATGGCTTCTCACCTGCAACACAAGATGAAACATGGATTGTTGTAGTGTTTCAAGTAAATACTGATTCATCTTGAGGTTAACGCTTACTTTTAGCTTTGTTGGATAAAAATGGTTTTGGGCAGCTTATGATAAGTGGACCTACTTTTTTGTACCATTTAGTTTTTGCTAGATGCCAATGAATAGAGAAATTAGCATGTTAGCACTCCCTGTTCCCTTGTCCTAAAGTCACATTAGCTTTTTACTTCTGGAGATTGGATTTAGTCTTCAAACTAGGGATAGGCCGATTATTGGCACCGATATTTGGCATTTTGACGCATGTTGGCATTGGCCGTTTTTTTTAATCCGACAGCCGATAAGAGATCAATTTAAAACTCAGTTATTTTGGCTCTGATGCAGCCGTGCCTCTCTGTCTGCAGTCACTACTCTGTCTCCAGCATTGTCCCGCCCACAGCTCCATCTAATTGGTTACACACAGAGCCATAGTAACAGCCAATCAGCAGTGAAAGCTGTGCATGCACAGTGCTCACACACACTGAACCACTCTGCTTTTTGCACCACAATCTGGTGCTGCTCAACTGGGACTACTAATTGATTTGAGACTCACATTTCTGTGCAAATTTTATTTAACTTTGTTTTATTTACTTTATAAAACTTCAGGAAGCTGTTTATCTATTTATTTATTTAAAATTTCAGTTAAGTTTATAAGAGATGCTGCTGACCTGGGAACTCCCTGCACTTTTTGTTTTTGTTTGAACTTAAAACAAAGATAGTGAAGATAAATAACATTTCATTATATTGAATTTTTACTTTATTACTGTATTTATTTTATTTGTTTATTTTCATTTAACTTTATAAGACATGCTGCTGAGCCTGGGAGCTCCCTGCACTTTTTGTTAGGACTTTAAAACAAAGATGTTTATTGTCTAAGATTAAAAAAAAAACCTTTAACATTTTGCAAATCTGAAAAGCTGTTTAATAAACATATGATTAAGAGACATTTAAACAAAGTGTTGGAGTTTGGATTATTCAAAATTTTGACGCCAATGTTTTCACTTTTACTGCAAATGAATATCGGCTCCAAATATCAGTTATCAGCCTCCTTGACTACTAATAATCAGTATCGGCCCTGAAAAAACCATATCAGTCTATCACTACTTCAAACATCAGAACAGTGGTGTTCCATCTGTGAAGATTATCTGATCAACTAAACCTGGAAGGATCAGAAACCTCAGTTGGTCACAGTTTATTTTCTGGCATAATCCAAAAAAAATCTCATTGGCTTTTTGTGGAGGGAACCAGGCTGATGCTAACTTCAGGACTGGACTACAGAAACACATCATCTCTGCAAGAGTCTGTATTGAGGTCAAATATTTACTGACAAGATGCAACCAACAAAATATCATCAACCCTACTACTTAGAAACAAATCATATATATCATGTACGTGTCTATATCGTTCCTTATATATTTACTTTTCCTTTATGGTTTTCCCCTCATGAGAATTTGGCCTCCTTTTACTTGGACGACCTCTCAGTAAAATCAGTCAGCTACAGAAGAATGACTTGACATAAATGTGTGTGAATCATTCATGTAACTGCAGAGGGTCAGAGTCACAGGAAAATGTGTTGAACATTCGTTGTTCATTAAAATTCACTGCTAACTCTATTCAAAGAAAAAGTTTTGTTTCTGTTTGTGTTGAGCTTTGATCTGGTCCACACAGCTGAATCAAGTCAGATCTGAAGCAGGTCGACTAACTTCAGAAGACCTTGTGAGTCATTTAGCAGGAGGGAGGATTATGAAATGACAGATATGGATCAGTCGGGGTAAAGACAACTCACCACTGTGAATACGAAGATGCTCCTTCAGGTGATGTTTGTATTTGAAGGCTTTTCCACACTCGCTGCATTTGAACTTGCGGTTTCCAGCTTCCTCGTTGAGCAGTGGTGGCTGCGGAGAGAAAAAACAAAAAGTTTTCATGTGATGGAGTAAGAGTAGGAGTCGGCGAGCAGGGAGGGAAGCAGATTACGAGGCCGTGGAACAGAAGCTGACGGGGGAATTTAATAGTATTTAGTGAAGCAGATCTGATAGCGACAGAGAGAGATTCTCCTCGAAGCTTCTTAGACTCTTTTTATCTTCAACACATTCTGAGAAAGTGTGGGCTGACTTTGTTCAGAGGTAACCGTTTCTCGTGTAGGTGCATTCCCGCCATTTGAAATGCAAATAAAGAGATAAACAAACACAAACAGAGTCGGGGAAGGAGGGGGGAGCAGTGAAAAGTTGATGCTGAGAGAGAGGGAGTGGGAGCTCAGAGTGTTGAATGAAATCCTTTGGTTTCAGATGAACTCCAGACTCAACACAGCTGAGGGAGGATTTATTTTACAGGAGGACGAGGTCCAACTGCTGCGTCTGACTTCAGAGACGAAGGACGTTAATGAAATAAAAAGTGTTGATTTAGACACAACAACTGCTTTAATCTGTTCTGATGGAGAACGTTGAGTCAGAGTGAATCTGGTAGAAGAGACATGAAATGCTACGACTATCATGTATCATATATTTTTATTAATTTTGATCAGACTGGACATGATCCAATACTTCACTACCACACAGTGCAATGCGCAGGATAACACGATTGAATATTTTGAGAATCTTCACATCTTTAAATTGCATTTAGTCTGAAAGGGAGGAACCTCAACCTTTCTTCATCACATCAGCACATATAAAGAAACACAGTATTTCACAGACTGGGGGGAGTCACAGTATTCTAATACACAGTATTCCAATTCTTTTTTTTAAATTAAATATAAAATAAATGATTATTTATGCAGTTGTGAACTGAAACTGTCAAAATTTAAAACCTTTTTGCTTTAAAGAGGAAAATCTGATGGAGGTTTGTGGACGACGTTCTCACCCTGTGTTGTTCCTAAGTCCAGGTTAGTGGACCTCAGGTTTCATCAGTAACCACTTTTAAATCTATTATCTTTATATAAAAAAGCTTTTTAATGTTTTAAGGCAGCAGCTCAGTAGAGTTGTTTTTGTTTTCTGGTTGTGTCTTTACTTTATGCTTCTTAAACGTTTTAATTTCACTGTGTGTTTTATTTCACTTTGTTGAGGAAGGAGCAGTACAAATAAAGTTTATCATCATTTATCATCATGTTAAAGACGCTACAAGATTCGCTCATTTCAATCCTTTGTTTTTAATAAAGCCGCACATGAACAAACCGGAAGGACAGGAAGGAAATAAGATGTAAACATTAAAAACCTTGTGAAAAAAACTTTAAAGAGGAAAAACTGCTGAGGTTTGCAGGTGACGCCCTCACTCCACATATAAACATTAACATCACTGTCGTTAAATGAGCAGCTGATTTAAGCCTGAACATCAGAGTGTGTTTCATTAACAGCAGCTAACCTAAACACTGCTGAGGTGTGTGTATTAAAGGTGTTACACACTGATGTGTATCTATCAGACACCACTGGGTTAAATAAGAATAAAACCTATTATCTGATGGATGTTAAACCTGTGAATGAGAGAGCGCACTCTCCTCTCACAGTCTCTCTTTAACAGTTTAACTCAGAGGAAGTACACAAATAAACAAGCACTTAAAGTCATTGGAGGATTATGATTCTTTAACCCAGCAGGGAAAAGACCATCTGCTTCTGGTTAAAGCAGCAGCAGAGGGGGCAGGGGGGTCGGTCTGGTCCAGGACTGGGACCAGGACTGGGGGGAGGTCAGGTATGCAGAGAGGGAGTCTGAGCTTCTGTGATGGTGATCTGAAGCCGACGGGCTTAACTCAGGAAATCTCATTACGATCACGGTGTAATTGGAAAATTGAATGATTCAGTGCTTAGTTACCGAGTCTAATGTGAATTCTGGATCATGAGGGGCAGCAAACAGGCGTGTGCAGGAAACATTTAACACCAGCTTATTATTAGATTACTACTTAACACCCTGCACTATATTTACACGCTGCTGCAGAAACACACTCAGTGTGAGATGTTTACAGTGAAATAAAGGAAAAACAGCAGCAGCCATGTTTCTTTATTAGTGGTCATTTCTAATCTAATCTGTTCCAGCTTCAGTTCCAGCAGCAGCTGATGTGAAGAGTCAGATGGCCTCAGGAAGTCAGTATGCTCTCACATCCAGCACTGAGGAGGAGGGGGTGGCTACAAAATACAGCTGCTAATGAACTGAACCAGACCCAGGTTTATTACTGAGAGTCCAGAGGTCTCAGAACTGGACTGATGTGACAGGTTTCATATCTGTGACACTGCAAACTTTTACTATTATCTTTTAAAAACCCGACTGATACAAGACTTTTGAGGCTGACGTTAGAAAACACCCACAGGTCCAGATACTATATTTATCATCCATCAATCTGATTATCATTTCCCGATTAATTAGTTAATAGTAATGTCAAAAAAACTCCCAGAGTCCAAGGCCAAGTTCAGATGTCATTAAAGCTCAAAGAGTTTCAGTCTACTGTGATATACATTATAAACAAAGGAACCATCAAATCCATTGCTTATCAATCCATTTTCTATCCATCTACTAATCAATTAATCAACAGCAGGACACCTTGTTGGATCTGTCTGTGGTTCGACAGTGTTTTTTCTGTCCCACTTCATGAGGTGGAGTTCCCCAAGGCTCCGTCCTCGGTCCTCTGCTGTTCAACACTGATGGAAAACAGTGACTTGTGTGATCCAGGTAAAACAAATGTTTGTTTTTTGATTTGTTTTGCAGAAAAGGGGCTACCACTACCATCTCTACTGTAGGGACTTAATGTGGTAATTACACATTTAATAGAACAAAGACTGTCCTCAGACAGCTCCTGCTCAACATCTACATCCCTCTACTACCTCAAACTACAGGAAACAACAAATTACATTAATCAGTGACTATGGTGCTGTATCATCATTTTTATTATATTTCATTTCTCATTAATGTATTTATATACATTTCATATTTTGTCATCTTACATATTATTGCATATATTTTGCAAAAATATTCAGCTTTTCTGCAAACATTTTGCTATTCAAATGAATGCTTCAGCTACTGTTTTCATCAACAAGTTTTTCTTCTGCATTTTTGAGTTGTTTTCCCCCACTATTTTCTGCCATTTTTCAGCATTGCTTCAGCAATTTCCATTCAGGCTTTCAGCATTCACACTGCATTTTCAGCAGGGAAAGCATTTTCTAGTTTTTATTCAATTTCATTTCTCATTTTAAAGGCTGAAACATTCAGTCAATCTGACATTAGTGGAGGACAGTTTTAATAACTGAGCGGCCACCTCAGTCAGTATCTGATTTGTTTAATGAGTCATCTGTGACAGAATATCTGATTATCTTTGATATTAATAATTATTACGAAAATTGATTCATTTAGAAAATAATTGATAGATGAAGCCCTAGATATTTTCATCATTTTTATTTTTATTTTATTCCTTTTAAATCCTATTTGTGTCTCTTTTTACATCCCATTATTATCTCACATTTACATCTTTTTACATTTTATATCTTGCATTTGAAAACAAACATACTTTTAAAAACTAATGAATAACTAATTTATTCCCCAAGTTTCCACTGAAATGTTTCTAAAACGAAGAGCAGGACAGGCAGAATATTTTAATGTGGCCGAGTTTTAGATGTATGCCAACCTAAAGGAAAATTTCAAGGGAAAATCAGGGAGTTAATGTGAGTTAAAGGAGGTGAATGGCTGTAGATTAAATGGAAGGATGAGACAGGGAGTTGTCCAGGTGTGTCTCACCTGGTCTCTGGCAGGTTTGTGTGTGGTCATGTGACGCTCCAGCTGCGTGCGGTGGCTGAAGGTGTCGGCGCACAGCGGGCAGGTGAAGCTCTCCTCGTTCTTCTCGTGACGATATTTGATGTGTTCCTTCAGAGACGTCAGCCGTTTGTAGCCACGGTCACAGTACGGACAGGTGAGCAGCTGGGCAAAGTCGTCCGGTGTGCCGGGCGGCAGTTCTACAGCCAGAAAGGTCAGAGGTCATACCACAGATAACGGACACCTCTTACTCTAAGTGTCTTAATGTCAGTGATCAGCTGTTTTACCGTGCTCGCTCTCGTCCTGACCGATGGCCTCGGGCGTTCCCAGCCTCGTCACCTCCTCCGGGGCTTCTGGGTAAATGATGGCGGTGTCGCTGCGCTGCAGGTACTCGGCGATGGTCGCAGGGTGACCATCGCCCTCCTCCAGTTTACGCTTCAGAAAGTACTCGTCCAGCTCAGAGACACCTTCCAGTCGCCTCACTGAGGAAATCAAGGGGAGATGAGTTCAGGGACACCAAACTCTGAAAACTGACTTCATAGCATTTACAATAATCCTGTGTTTAATTAGAAAAGGACTGGTCATCTGCATAAAAATGTACATTACTCTGGAATAATATCATAAAAATACTGAAGCGGAGAGGACCCAGGATCGAGCCCTGTGGGTCACCTGTACTAACTTCAAAAGAACGTGACTTGAAGCTGGTTTACATCTTTTGTTGAACATTTACAACATGCAACTTAACATCTTTCCATTGTCACAAGTTCTGTTTTTGTTTCCATTGTTATGTTAACGATATGAGGACAAGCTTCGAGTCGAAACTACAGGGGTAGTTCACAAATATATTTCCGACAGGAAAAAAAAAGACAAAAAAAATGAAAAACACTCTTTCTGTGAAAGCTGCTACAGGCAAACAAACAACTCAACATATTTAAGTTTCCGATATGAACTGATTCACGGATGAAGCATTTCTCTTTCTTTCACAATCATTCAGAAATGCATAATTAAATATTTAAAAAAGGAGAAAAAAAATCACAGAAATCAGAGATAAGAAACCAAAATTATGAGATGCATTAAAAATGTTTTTGTTTTTATAAAAGAAAGGATAATTAAAAATAATAAGAGGATTAAATACAAAATCTTAAGTCAGACGTTTGACTGTAATTTACAGTTTTGATAAGTTATTATCTGATTTCAACTTATCGTATTTTATTTTGTCATTTAATTGTTTTTTCTTTGGTATGACTGGGCTTCTGTACTGCTGACTTACAGATTTAGTTTTTGACCAGTCTCAGTATCTGTTCTCACAAACTGACAGGTCATGATGCTGGGATGGAGGGTGAGGGTTGGGCTCTTCCTCATCGATCACCTTCATATATGATCATTATTATTATTGATTATCACATATTGATCTCACCTGTACCATTTCCCACGGCGTGCAGTGACGCCTCCGGACCCAGAGGTTCATACTCGTCCTTCCTGTCATCTGTTAATGACAGAAAACAGAGATTTATTCACTGCCTCCTCCTCCTCCTCCAGGTCCTGGTGGAGGTTTTTGGGTAATCGGAGGTCTGAGCGCTGCAGGCGGGTCAGCTGGATCCCTCCCTGACACAATCACAATCTGAAGGTATTTTCCACATAATGACTGAACATACAACTGTGGCCTATTGTGTTTGTACCTCCTGGGCCTCCTCATGTGACTCCTCCACGGGAGTCACAAGTATCATAAGCTTCATTCAGCCCCTTCAAAGGAGGGACACACCTCCCCCCACCTCCTCCTCCTCCCACAACAACAGAGAGAAGGATGGAGGAGGGGGAGGAGCACTGCTGTAACCCAGAGGGGAAGAGGGAAGAATAAATAAATACAAAATTATATGATAACGACGATCTGAATATGAATATAAATAACAGAGAGAAAATCGTAATAATCTAATAATCTAATCGTAATAAGGTTTTCAGAGGAAAACATTACGCTTTCTGTCAGGGCTGTTTAATGACACTGATAGAAATCCATCAATAAGATGAACATGGCAGGTAAAGTAGAGAGAGTGCTGACTGGTTTAAAGTCCGAATAAAGCCTCTAAAGTTTAATATTTTTAAAAAGGACAGAAGACTGAGACTGGCAGCTGGAACTCAGCTGACAGCAGCTGGACTCGGACTTGGTTGAGGTGAAAGTAAGAGATCGCCTTTCTTTCAAATGCTTAGAAAATGTAAAGAAAAACTAAAAAATGAAACAGAATTTTAGCTTCACCAAGGCTCCGCCCACGCCGATACGTTTTCATTTTCAGACTAAAATAATCTCCATCCACCTACACCAGGCACGTAGTTTATGTAATGTAATTCATGCTCCATGTTACATTCAGAGTCGAGGCCGGAATGGGTCACGTGATCGGAGCGTGACCAATCGGGTGAAGGATACGTGGTGAAGAACCAACCAGGAAGTGACAGTGAGCGGCTGCGTCATTCTTTCTGTCCGTCCAGACTAAAACACAAACCTGGAGTTTCCAAACTAAAATGGGTCCAGCAGAGTTTCCTCCAAAACCTTTCGGAGTTGTGGGGATATTAGCCGTAACCATAGCAACAGCCACAATTTTTATAACTGACAAGTATTACGTGGATTCTTGAATTTGAATAAAGTCTCTATCTGAAGATGTTAATGGGCAGTAACAGAGGTGGGCTTGAAGATTATTTCTATTTATTTCTACTAAATACAAATGTGTTTACATCTGATTACAAACCAAATGAAATAAAAACCTTTTATTAATTTAAAGCTTGTTTGAGAAACGAGTCTGCATTTCACAAGAGCTTCACTGTTCCCACACTGATCTGTTCACATGACATATTTATGAGATCTTCATCTTAACGAATAAAGACAGAAAAACTAGAAAAAGAAATGAAGCGAGCAGCAGTTCAGAGTTTCTTTAGGATTAAACCAGTGTCTACATTTCTACTCTCTGCACTCGTTCTTCTACTCTCTCCTTTCTATTTTCACCCACTCCTCCTCCTCCTCCTGTTGTTGTTGTTGTAGAGAGTAAAATGGAGGCTCTTTGTGTTTTCATTCCTCTTTTTTTTTCTTTCTTTCCTCGAGAGACAAGATGGAGGTGAGGGCAGAATAATGAGGTTTTCACTTCTGTTTGTGGTTCGAATGTTTCTCTGAGTCAACAGCTGCTGCTTCTTCTTTTCCTCTGTCTGTCTGAAAACACCTCTGCTCTGTTTACTCCGTTACCTGTTTTTCTTTGCTTTTACTGTTCATTTATTGTCTTGTATTTTCCTCCTCTGGTTGTTCCGTCTTGCTTCCCTTTCTTTTTCAGTTTTCCTTTCCTTTCTGAATCGTCTTCCCTTGACATTGTTTCCTCATTTTTTTCTCTCCTCTTCCCTCCATTCGTTCTTCCCTCCCTCCCCTCCTCCTGTAATTATCTGTTGCCTCTGATTCAGTTTTAGATGTAATAGTAGCAGCTTCTCTCCTCTCTCGGTGTCGGATCAGTGAGTTTCTTCACCCGGAGGTGTTGTTTGTACTCGAGAATATCGCTCAGAGACACCATCTGCCCCCTCACAGGAGACAACAATCAGTACTATGAAGGAAACGCTCGTACCAACGTGATTTCTTCTGAAAGAGTTTACAGAAATTTAACCAGAGTCGTCACTAACATCAGTCCACATCTATCCTACGAGTCCTGAACATTTTGGCAATTTTACAAGCAAACTAAAAAACTTTAACTGACACTAGTTGGTTTATAGAGTCGCCCTAAAACCCGGAAATTTGTTAGCATGTTAGCACTTCCTGTCCCCTTGTCCCAAAGTCAATGTGTTCAAAGCAGTCTTCAAAGTAATCAGTATCTATAGACGTATGGTGGAGTAAAAGTGTTAAGTAATATGAAATGGAAGCATCTATGTTGAGGACAAGACCCTCAAAAAACTCAAGACTTTTCATCACAAAAGATTTAAATATACATTTGTTTTTCTGCTTTGGAAAATTTGTACGAACAAACGTGACAGAAACAAATCAGAGAGGTTAAGAAGAAGAAAACCAAATGTTCTTTCTCCACACTCTGATACTTCCAGTCATATTCATATAATTGAGTCATTTAACAGAATCCAGTGCCTTTAAATGTGATGTTAATCTAAACTGCTGGTTGAGCAGACCGAGCTGTTAATGTGTGTCTGACTTTAACACGTTCTGTAATCTGGATGCTGTTTCATGTTTTAAATGGGATGAGTTTTTCTGGGTTCAGTCGAGGTCGTTAGCGCTGATGGATGAATGCCGGGGTCGGTTTGTTACAGCGTCTGTCTCCGCTGACGTCTCTCTGCGCTCTGTATCCGTCGCTCTGCTGGCCTGATTATACATGTAAATGGCCGTCATAAAGCTCCAGATTTCATTTAGTTCTGTTAATGAGTCCCGCCCCCCCCCAACGAGCCCGTTTGAATCCTAATTAAAAGTATTTGTCTTTGTGGCTCCGCCGACACCAACTGTCCTGTCAGGGACGTCGACTCCATCACCTGCTGCTCTACATGACGTTTGTCCTCATTTTACCAACGTACGTACAAACACCTGAAGACCAGGTCCTCCCAAAACCTGGAGGAAGACGTCACCTGAACCTGGACCAAAATGTTTAAACATTAAAATTCAGTCTTTACCTTTGGGCACAGTTTGTTTAATCAGGAGATACCAGCAGAAAGTTAATCAGCGACTGTTGTGATAATCAATTTATCATTTCAGTCATTTTTCAAGCACAGTGCTGACAATATAGTTCCAGGTTCTCAAATGGAGGATTTGTGGCTTTTCTTGGTCTTAGACTGTAGTAAAGTTGGGGGTTAGAGTCTGGACTGTCACTTTGAACTGGAGGATGTCTCAAGTTTTACAGACCAAACACAAGACAACAATCACCATTAATTAGATACTGGAATTCCCTCCTCTGATAACGAGCAGCGTCACAGGAAATATGGTCATATGTTCCTGAGTTATAAGTCCTAAAACCCGGAACTTCATTAGCATGTTAGCATATTAGCACTTCTTGTAACCTTGTTCCAGAGTCAGTGTGTTTCTGGTTAAATGTCTGAAATAAGGTCTGTGGTTTTAACACAAGCTCAAGACATTTTCAGGTTTGATTCTCCGACATAAAATGGGTCAGTAAATCCCCCACTCCTGATGTTTGAAGCTTTTACGTGTCTTAAAAAAGGCGGTTGCTAACGAGTGTCTAAATGAGACTACAGAGGTTGTTGGTGTCATAATTGGATTGTGTCTGATTTCTTGGGTTAGAGACAAAACTAAAAATAAAACATTTTCTAGTTGTCACTACGAAGCCTCCTACGAGTTGAGTCGGGTCTCACCGTTTCCATTCAAGTGTCCATTGGAGTCGTCTCCGAGCCTCCAGCCATGGTGGTGGTGGTTCTGTAGTCCGTCCCGGCCCTCTGAGCCCTCCTGGCCCCGGTACGACAGCAGGGCATGGGCGACACGGGGCGATGCCTCCAGAGTGGGAACCCCGGCTGGGCTGCCCACCTCCTCATCCTCCCCTGCTGCTCCTCCAACACCTCCTCCGTTAGCGAGGCCACCGTCCTCAGAGACCAGAGTCCTGTCGTCCTCGTCCGTCTCCGAACCTGTCTCCACCACGTTCTCATAGTTCAACACTGCAACAGAAACACAAACAGGCATATTAGGGCATCAACCAGGACCAAGACCACAACCAGGACCAGGACCAGGAGTGGGGAGGAGCAGGAGGTGGGGGAGGGGGAGGAAGACACATTCCTGGACTGGGAGGTTTTTTCAGTCCAGCTCAGACTCTCTGGGGACTGGAGGCTGTAAATGTTCCATGACTAAACATAAACCTGGTTCAGAAGGGGGACAGAGCACGAACTCCTTTACTGAGGTACTGCACTGTAAAAACACGAGTGAAAGGAACAGTTAAAACAAGCTACAGTCCGTCTGAACAAAAACTAAAGTGTAAAATGAACAGTTTGGATTTTTACGAAGCCTTTAACACTTCAGTAAAACTTTAAAGTAGGTATTTCCTGTGCAGCGCGTGGAAACAAACCTTTTGTAAAACAATTTATTTTGCTTGAAATTTAACTGATAACTATTTGACTTTGAGTTCACGTCGACTCGTGCCTCCATCTTTGTTTGGGCTCTGATCTTTCAGCTCTGATCCCTGACTGATATAAACGGGGTCTATGGTAAACCTGCCTCCACAGTGTGATGGAGGTGAGGGGGGGGAGGCAGGGAGGAGGAAGGGAGGAAGAGGAGGAGGAGTAACAGCAGACAGTAAAGCACCATGACATCATGGGAACCAGCGAGCGGGGCCTGAAGTCGGCCAGAAAAGGGAACAATTTTCAGCTTCATTTTCACTTCAGTGTATGCCTAATAAAGCAATATTTCGACAAGCTCTCATGCATCTTATCTGAGGAGGCGGCTGCCAGCTCAGGAGCGAGTGGGAAGTGGCTGAAGTGAAGCTTTTTTCTCCTCCAGGGATTTTATCTGCTGCCAGTTTCCAAAACTGTAAACCTTTACATCCGAGCAGGTTCCCAGGGAGGAGAAAATAAAATACAGCTTCTCAGGTTTTTTTTCTTTCCTCTCTTCCCCCTTCGGGTACATGGAGATTAGTCTGTGCATATCTGTTCATAATATGATCTTTGTCTGCCCGCGAGCTGCGGCACTTGCCTCCCGGACAACTGCGCAACAGGTGCAAATTAAAAAGGGGGAGCCACGGTGGGCCGGGCCGAAATCTGCTGACCTGGGCTGAATACCAAGAGCAGGGGCGGGGGTGGAGGGCGTGGGACAAAACCGGCTTTAATAAGAGGTGTGACCACCAGGATTTAGGGGGAGTTCAGACAGGGTAATGCCCTCTGTGATCAAAAAAAAAAAGAAAAAGAAAGAAAGAAAGGAAAGAGGAAGAAAAGAAAGAGCTGAAAAGTGAGACGTGAATGCTCGTTGTGTGGTCTAAGGTATATGTTGGGATATAATATGATCTCACTCAACGACTTAACCCCCACCAACCCCCCCAGCCCCCACCCCCTCTACACCCACTGCTATTGTGGTGCTTTGCCTTTTGGCTGCAAGAATTTCTGACCTGCTGCTGCAGGAGACATATTCACATCTCACTGGCAACTACAGCACTGTTTATCATTGATAAAATATATAGATGTTAACGTCTCACTGAACTAAATACAAAGTGAATGTAAAAACTACAAAATCGTAAAAACACGAACCTTTAAACAACATAAACAGGAACACAGTCACACAAACACAACACACAACATAAGCATAAAAAACACAAAACACATGTAACGCGAACTTTTAAAGACGATGAGTCCAAACAACACAAACGGGAATATAAAGAAATATTTTCTTAGGTCACGTGATCACGCAAACATGACAAAACTCAACCAACCAATCAGCTGCCACTTTGTAACCTCTTAGCAACATTTCCACTAAAGATCGACCAATTAGTTTACAGCATCTGAAGCGATCAGTATCAATAACCAATAACCAAACCATCGCTTTGAAAATGTAGGTAACAACAGACTCCATTTCTTTACATTAAATAAATATATGTTGATTAAATCTACAACCTACATTTATAGTTTTAGCTGTAATCACAGTTTATTATCTTTGTCATGTGACATATATTTAATGCTGTTTATATTCAATATACACGTCAAACACGTGTTATCTTGAAAAATGTACGTAAATATTTATACAAATATTACATACAATAAAGTTGCTGATTAAGTCTGAATAAATATTAAAAACTGCACATATCCATGTGAGTGAACGTTTACTGTAAAGTTAGTGTTTATATGTGAATTGTTGTGTGGGGATCAGCTGTCAGACAAATGATAAAAATGCAGGACAATTATAAAGCAGAACAAAAAGGAGACAACTGGAGTAAACTGCCTTAAATCTCTGTGTAACTCTGCTGTGATTTGTTGCTGTTGATTTTGTTTGTTGATGTTTTTCTGTTGGTCAGTGTCAAACTAAAATAAAAATCACTAAACATCACGATGAACAGAAACAGGGTGATTTCTGCTCTCACAGAGATAATTCCACCTTAAAAGCTGCAGCCTGCACGGAGCTTCTTCAGCCTGCAGCGGCAGGTTGTGGGTTCGTGTGCGTCCCTGTGCTGTGATTGGTCGGCTGGCGTGTTGGTGGGCAGCAGTGACCTCCCAAACAAAAGCCATTCACGGCGCTGTTTGCCTGCCGGGTCACATGATCTGTGGCAGAGTGGCAGATGTCACCGGGGGCAACGCAGCCGAATGGCTCGCATCTGAAAACACGGCCATCCACCATTTTGTCCCTCACATCACATTGCAGCACTTTGACTAAAGTATGAAACTTTTCTCTCTTAGCGACGGAGCGTTCTCGTCGTTACCGTCGACAACTCGTCCGCTCTGGCATTGTTGGCCACCGCCGCTGCTGCGACCTGCTAATCTCACAGAGCTCTATTGTCTGTGGCCGTCACCTCTGCAGCCGTCCGTCCTTTGTGTCCATTCAGGGAGTCGAGGACAAAGCAGAGACGACACATCGCAGGGCATTACCCCCCTCCTCCCCCCTCTAACCAGGGCGTTTTACAAAGACACATTAATCTTCTCCCTCTCCTCCCCCCTCCTTCCTCCTCCAGTTTCGTCATCCTCCTCTGCTCAAACATTTTCTCCGACTCTGGAGAAAGAACACGCTCTGAGGGGTTTTTTCTTAATGCAAACAAATGCGTCCAGCTGTTTCAGAGGGGGGAGGATGAAGGGGTGAGGACGGGTGAGTTTCCGGGCAGGTGGTCACGAGAAGGTATGTTACATGGATCAGACCGAACACTGGCTCGTGTGTCCGGACTCTCAGCCTCCGAGGCTCGAGTGCAGGTGCTGCAGCTCAGAGACAGACAGAAAGAAAAAGAGGAAACACTCGTCTTTTTTTCTGCAGCTTTTATCCTCCCTGTTGCTCCTGCTCTCAGAGACACACCACCAGAATCTGATTGGTCAGAATGTTCACGACACGATGATATAACACGTACAAACACGAAAAAACGTAACAAACAGGAGCAGGAAAACAAAAGAGGCACAAACACTGAAAACCACAAGCATGAACAAAGAGCAGGACACACAAAGATGACAACGGATGACCTCAGAATCAGGAACGCAAACGCGAAAAACGCACAAAGATGAAAAAAAAGAAGAAATACGAGGAATCATAATTCAGGACAAAGTAAAAACTAATCCACTGAAAAAACACAAACAACAGGACACACAAAGATGACAACAAAACAAACACGATAAAATGCACAAACATGAAAAAACGTACAAACACGAATAAACACACAAAAAAATTACAAAAAACACAGGAACAACAGGAACACGAATAAAGTCAAGCAGATACAAACATGAAGGTATAAAGAAATCTGTCTGATCGTGATTTTGCGTTCTTTTATGGAAACGTCATTGGACTCCAACACGTATTTTTTCAACCTTTACATTTTTTGAAACATTAAAACAAAGATCGCAACTACAGAAACACCCAGTATCAGTTTTTCAAGCTCCAAACATCGCAGTCACGCATCAACCAGTGATTTTCTGTTTCAGATTCTACAGCTTTGTGGATTCATTAGAGAACAGATGTCGTCCTCCACCCGCCCACCTACATCTACTCCTTCACTTCATGTCTGAGGACAAATCAATAAAATATATCTGTATGTTTGTCTTTACGTTGTTCCCATATAAACCAGGGTTTCTGTTCTATATTCTGAAAATCACAAGGAAATCAAAGATTAAAGGACAATATTTTAAAATCCTCTCAGATTTATCTTCAGGAGAGGAACCACCATCTTAGACAGAACTCTGGATATTACCTGATTTATTATCTGCTTCTTTTAAACCAGGTAATGATTATAAGATGCCAGGAAATTATTAAAGACGAGATATGTGATTAAAATGTTCAGATTGCTCTTGTAGTTCCACCAACAGACCACAAACCAAATATATTCAACTCTCAGCTAAATAAATCTGAACGTCTGAGAAGCTGAACCAACAAATATTTTACATAATAAATCTACTATTTCATCTCTACATCAGACCGTCAGTGTCAAACATCCAATCAGCATCCAACCTTAATGTGAGGCTCAGATTACAGCAGCCAATCACAGCTCTCCGTCTGACAAGGGCGGGGCTTCAGGGTGGATCAAGTCACATCCAGCAGCAGATTTTTACAGGACAATCCACGAGAATAAACGTTATAACCTCCACGTCAGGTCACAGCAGACGACCGCAGGTAAAAGGTTTAATTCCTGTGATAATCACCCAGGTGTCCTCGCTCTTAACGAGGAAATGAACATCCAGACTGATCAGATCAAGCAGCCTCGTCCAGGTGCTGCGTCCACATCCTGCCGCTCGCTGTAAGGTAATGAGAGATGAAACCAGCTCTCCTCTCCTCTCTCTCTCTCTCTGTGTCTCTCTCGCCTGAGAGCAGATCACCTGAGTGAACAACTGGAGGGGGAGGAGGGGGTGAGTAGGTAAGACAGAGGCTGCTGTTGAAATGAGGTCGCTGCCTAGCGGCTACGAGCTGGAAGTGATTCATCACAGAGGAAACACAGGCAGGTAACACAGACAGAAGTATGTGGACGGCTCAGTGCTACACCCACATGCTGTTTACATGGAGAAGCCTCCAACGCTGTCCAGATATATAAGGACACATCCTGTTTCTGTGTCACATTTACTCTCAGCTTATTTATACTCTGTCGGTTCTGGATGAGCAGACCCCCAGAAATAAAACCTGACACAGGTTTGATGTGTTAGACAATCACATATTCAACGCTTTTAACGAAAACTTTAGGAGGTTTGCTGGAAATATGCTGTTATGACTATAACAGAGCTAGGCCCCTGTTTCCAGTCTTTGTGCTAAGCTAGGCTAACAGTTCCCCCTGTTTCCAGTCTTAGTGCTAAGCTAGGCTAACAGTTCCCTGTGTTTCCAGTCTTAGTGCTAAGCTAGGCTAACAGTTCCCTGTGTTTGCCAGTCTTAGTGCTAAGCTAACTAACAGTTCCCTGTGTTTGCAGTCTTAGTGCTAAGCTAAGCTAACAGTTCCTTGTGTTTGCAGTCTTAGTGTTAAGCTAGGCTAACAGTTCCCTGTGTTTGCAGTCTTAGTGCTAAGCTAGGCTAACAGTTCCCTGTGTTTCCAGTCTTAGTGCTAAGCTAAGCTAACAGTTCCCTGTGTTTGCAGTCTTAGTGCTAAGCTAGGCTAACAGTTCCCTGTGTTTCCAGTCTAGTGCTAAGCTAGGCTAACAGTTCCCTGTGTTTCCAGTCTTAGTGCTAAGCTAGGCTAACAGTTCCCTGTGTTTCCAGTCTTAGTGCTAAGCTAGGCTAACCTCTGACATCAGTATGAGCAGAAATGTTGACCTCTCTTTTCCTTCACGTTGTATCTGAACGTGTTGTTGTGTTCTGGGTGTGTCTGTGTTACAGGAAGTGGTGGGCCGTTTTGCTCAGGGGTGGGGGGTGGGGGGGTGTCAGGGAGGGGGGGCCCTGCCGTGAGGCGTCGACAGTGTCCGGCCCCTAATTGAATTAAAGTCCCATTTATCTGCAGGGGCCCGGTGCAACAGGCTGGAAACTACAGCCCCCCCCCCCCCCCCACCTCCTCTGATATGAAGCCACCATCTGTGCCCGGCCTGCACATGTTGCTGCTCCCAACAAATGTTCACCCCCCATCACCCCCCCACCCACCCCACCCACACCTGTCAGACTGAGAGCCAGCAGAAGCCTGATCCTCCTCACCCTGTCAACATGAGGACCAGTACAGAAACCAGACCGGATCCAGGAGGACCTGAACACAGAGTACACCTGGAGGATTAAACCATCATTTTCCTGCTCTGACTGTCGGCTGCTTCCCTTCGTCTCAGGCTGAAGTCTGAATAAAGTTTTGACAGATTTCATCACAGAGAAATAAAAACTGATTGATCAGATCTTTAACCATCAATACATCTGATCAACAAAACAAAAACATTCATAAACAGAAACACCTGACCTGACACCTGCAGCAGGTGACTCTCACCTGTCCTGAGTGAACCAGTCACATGACTCACAGCACCTGGGGACAATCACATGGCAACACACAGTGCTGACCTTTGACCTGTGACAGCTAGCAGGAGGTCACATGATGATCACAGAGCTATAGCCTGAGGTCACATGATCACTGTCTCACCTGAGTGACTGCCTTTACCCTCCAATACTTCCCTACGTCCTCCTTTCCTTCCCTGCCTCCTTGCTTCGTTTGTTAGCTCCTTGTTTCCTTCCCTGACACCTCTCCTCGTCTTCCATCCTTTACCTCAGGCCTGTTTGATTCCTTTCCTCGTTGTTCGTCTCCTTGCCTCCTCGTTCTCCTCCTCTGGACTTCCTGACTCACTGTTGTACAGAAACATTGATGCTAACAGTATTGTGAAGGATCCATAAACAGGAAAACATGGCGTCTCTTTCCTCCTGCGTCCTCCCTCTTCATGAAGACGTGACAGAACGAACCAGAATCAAACGCTCTGATGCTGTTTTCAATTAGAGATAATTAACAATAATTATTCTGCTGATAATTAACGTGAGAGGATAATCGCTCTCTGCTCATAAATCTTCCTGCAGGTCGACGATGAGCCCAGCCACAGTAAATATTTGAGTCTCTATTGTTTCTACTGTTTCCTCTGAGACCTCGCCGGCTCCTCTGGGACGCCTGCCGTCCCTGATCACATGACCAACCCCCCCTCACCCTGCCAGGAAGGAGGCCGAGGCTGCTGCTGATGAAACAAGGAGGAATTGAACGGGATCTAATGAGAGTAGAAATACTGAGTGGGGTTCTATCGTTTCTACTTTTAGAAGACGAGTTTTATTTTTGGATGAAGCTGAATGTTGCTGAAAATCATCCTGAAAGTTTGTTGGATAAAGTGGCTGAAGGATAATATTTACAATCAGTTAATTGTTTAAATTCTGTTTTTATTTCTGCAGTGACTGAATCTTTCTGGGTTTTCAACAAATGTTATAAAACCCAACAATCGAACAATTCAGCAAAAAGAAGAAAAACAATGAAACTAAAGT
The DNA here is from genome assembly GCF_001640805.2 of Lates calcarifer. NCBI lineage: Eukaryota > Metazoa > Chordata > Actinopteri > Centropomidae > Lates > Lates calcarifer. Next base: position 321,654 of record NW_026117523.1, read on the forward strand.
TAATTTCAGTCCAGTTTTACTGTTACAACCAACATCCTAAGGAGTTTTACACTGTGAAAAGAGGCCTCTTACAAAACCCTAACGAAATCATATTTACTCTCTAAAACTCTCTAGAGCTCTGGAAAACATTACTGACATTAAATTATTTAATTCAACTCTAAATACTTGTTGGGCAATTTGAGGAAAGTGTGGTTGCAAACACGAAAACACACAAATGATTCATTCAAACGCATCAAAACAATCAAGAGAAATACAATTCTAATCATTTCAAAGGCTAAAGGCAGCAGCCAATCTGTGGCTAACCAACAACATCCAACATCGCGATCGTATCAGTTTGAACTGAAGAGAAGACGACGACACCGAGCGTCTGATGTCTCACTGAAAACAGTCTGAATCTGTCCGACCTTCAGACCGAGGCCTGGCAGCTGAAAACCGATCATTTCTGAGGTATGTACTGTAGATGGAGGATCTAAGAATGGAGAGAAAAATCCCTAAAAGACAGTGGTGACGGTGGGGGGAGGACAGGGGAGGAGAGGGGGGAGGCGGGGCTGAGCGAGAGTTTCCATGGCCGACCTGTTGGCAGGCTGCTGTGTAATTACAGTCACCACATCCCAGCCTTTTCCCCCATGTGGTCGACCATTTAGAAAACAAAAAAAGGAGAGTCGCTCTGTAATTCACCCCTCGCTGGGTGGGAGGAGGGGGGAGAGATGTCTTTGCCTAAAAAAAAAACACCAACCACAGAGAGAGAGAGAGAGAGAGCAGGATATTTTACTCTCGGACTCAAACACGCCAAGAAAAATGTTTCTGAGCTCCTAAAAACAGAGAGAGAGCAGAGTGTGATTTATCTCGGGTGTCGCTCGCCCATCGCTGAGAGACAAACAGGCTAACGAGACAATGTCTGAACGTAAAGAAGAAACTGTCTGAACGTAAAGAAACTGAACGTCAAGTACAGAACTGAACTGTCAGAACAGAACCTTTTTGAACTGAAACTGTCTGGAAAAACGTGAATTGTGGGAACATACAGAAACCATCATAACCAACAGAAATCTGAGGCAACTGTTTGAACGTTAAAAGTAGAAAATGTCTGAACATAGCAAAACCATCCACAAGTATACAAACAATTTAAATGTAGCACTACTGTCTAAATGTTAAACACACACATCTGAATGTCCAGGACTGTTTTAACTTATGGAAACAGTCCAAATGTCCAAGAACCATCAGAATCAAACCATCCAGAAACGGCCTCAGACTGAGCAGTTATTTAAATATCTGAACACACCTTGAATCTGAACATGCTGAGACAAAGCTGACCCAGGGTCAGGTGAGACAGACACAGATATCTGAGCTGGTGCAGACGTTCAGCCTCTTTGTTTCAGCACAGAGTGTTTATCATAGAAAATGTACAAACAGTGAGAGAGTGTGTTGTTATCAGTGAAGGTTTGACAGCAGAGGAAGGCTGAGCAGCAGAGTTCCTCTTTGAACGAGTCAAGTCACACCAAAAACTCTGCAGGACTTTAATCAGGTTTTAACACCTTGAGCTCTGCAGGTCGGTTAAAAACAGAGCGTTAAAAAAAAATAAAAACCCTCACACCCCACCCCCTGGTACGAGGCATCAGAGAACAGGAACAGCAGATAACCTCACAGTGCCAGACTCCATTCACATTTCACCTCGTTTTACAACACTGCACAGTTTACAGACCAACTCACTGAACATATACAGTAACTTCAGAGCCACTGATGATCAGGTTTGTCTTTTCAAGGACGTGTTCAACATCAAATTACACAGGAAATCTTGTGCTCAGGTTTACAACACCTTGCATCAGTTCGCCACCTTTTACCAGAGATATATAAACCACAGAATAAACAGAGACGAGGAATAACATGTTGTTGATACTCTGATTTATTTTCAGCCCGATACCCTGAGTGTGTGTGTCCTCTGACACTGTGTGAATCAGGGATGTTTTCACAGTAGGAACTGTGTGGATGTGGAGGTGGTGTGAAGGTGTAGACCTGAGACTCTTAACGTTAACCTTATCAGCGTCGGTTGAAGCCCCACCCTGTCTCACCTCGGCCTCGGTGTGTCGTCTGATTACAGGGAAACTAGAGAAAACACTGCTGCTGTGCTCTGATAAGACCTGACGCTGATAGCCACCAACAACACACACTCTGTCGCTGAGTGTGTGGGAGGTGAGAATGTGTGTCTCAACCAAAGAAGAAGAAGAAGAAGGTCAGAGGTGTGAACAACTCTTTTTCTTTTCTTGTCTTTTTGTTGCAAAACACAGTTAGTCAACCGTGAAGCTGCAGCAGCCGATCGGGCCGGGTGCGCTGCCGTCTGAACACACAGAACAAGTCGTATATGAATAAGTAAATCGAGCTGCAGAAGGTGGAAAAATTAAAAAATAAAACTTCTGGTTTGAAGTCGGGATCTTGTTCTACATGCATTTTGAAGCCCATCAAACTTCATCTTTCTGTGTAAGCCTTCAATTAATCATCAGCCTCTGTGGCTGCCAGGGTGGAGGAGGCTGGGTGAGGAGGGGGAGGGGAGTGTAGCCTCGACACCCCCCCCCCACACCTCCTCCCTCCTCTTAAGGCAATGTAGGTTGCCTTAAGAGAAAGTCAGATTCCACTGTGAATAATGGATACAGACGTTCACACTGGTGCTGGCAGTGATGAGGCAGTTTGAGGGTTTACAGCCCACCAGCCTCTCTGGAGGGGTGAGGAGAGGGGGGAGGAGAGGGGGGAGGAGGGGGCGAATATCCAAAATGTCTGAATTATTCATCTTCCCAGGTGGAAGAGAAATCTTTACAAAAGGAGAAGAGGAGGAAGAGGAGTTATTAAATCCCTCCGATGAATACCTTCTTCCTGCGAGAAGCGGCGTTAGAAAAACTTTCTCCTCCAAATAATTAATGACTGCAGGTGTTTTAACTTCCCGCTGCTTTAACACTCATCAGACTCTTTATTTCTGCTCTGACTGGCAGCAGCAGCAGACGACGACGGCAGGTCTGAAATGTTTCTGTCTGCCTCCTGCACCGATGGATCAGGATCGTCGGTCCAGATCAAGTGAAACCTGATCCTGTTGGTGAGCTCTGACCTTCATCTCAGAGACAGCTGAGAGCTGGACCGTCTCCACACCGACACTCAGCCACGCTCAGCCCGACCTCGTCCTACAACTCTGAGACATGTCTGGCAGCCGGCACTCTGCCGGGACTCAGCCACAGTCTCTGATTGGCTGAGGTGAAACATTAAATAAGAGATCGCAACGAGAAGCAACATAAAACTACACAACATAACAACACCTGCTGATTTTCTTTCTACTGTTTGGAAAATGTAAAGAAAAACTAAATCTTAGCTTCATTAAGGAAACTCATTCTCCACGTTGGTAGTCGAAGCTGAAACGGGTCATGTGATCGGAGCGTGACCAATCAGGTGAAGGATACGTCCTGACTGATCAGGAAGTGAACGTGGGCGCCCGTCGTCTCTGTCCGTCCAGACTAAAACACAACCCCCGAGTTTTCAAACTAAAACGCGTCCAACAGAGTTTTTGAACATCTCAAAAAACTCTGGAATAGCACGGACGCCAGGTGTAACCATAGCGACAAAGATGAGTTTTACAACATATAAATGTGGATGTAGCATTGATCCCTTCAGCTGCTGATCGTGATTGGTGCAGAAAACCGAGAACCAAACGAATGTGAAAAGGTAAAGTGTTGCTGCTGATGAACAGACAGTCAGTGGGAGTCAGGTATTGCTTCATCGGAGGTGCCGTGGATCTGTTCCTGGAACAGTTTGCAGTAGTGAAACTGCTGACCGAGCCACTTTAACGTTGACTCACAAGATCTCCGTCCACCAAAAAACCTGCAGCCGGACACAAGAAGAAGAAGAAAACTACCGCTGTCATCAGTTTCTCCTCTCACACATTTTCACTCAATTCATGGGAAGTCCACACAGTTTTGCCGCCTTTTTTTCTTTCCTGACAGTAAAAACATGTGAATGAGGAAACTTTTTTCACCAAACAAAGACTTTTAAATAGACACTGAAAATACTGTGACACTGCTGAATTACTTTGGATAATATGACAGAAAGTGGGTAACGCAGTATATTTACACTGTGGTACAGAGTTACATTATAAATCCATGAAAGCTGAGTAAGAGGCCCTTGAGTTGGCCTCGTGGTTTTCAGGCTGTAATCTGAAGAGTTGGGAAACACGGAGAAAAATCTAAACTCGACTAGAAACTTCAGCGTAGTCAGCCTGAATCACCGTGACAGTCACTGTGTTCGTATAGAAACCACCTAGCAATACCTAAAAACATAAATCTGAGGTTACCGTGGAAACCGCCGCCATCGCCACGACAGCAACCTGAGCAGGAGCGAACTCATTTCTGGTCTTTTACTGAAAGTGTTTTAGAGGAACAGCACGTATCCCAGCATGCACTCTGTCCAAACTACAGCAGCAGTCTGTCTGTGAGTCAGCTCTGCGGGGGGGGGGCTGCTCATCGGGGGTGAAGGACAAACAGGAAGTGAGGTGTCGTTGGAGCGGGTCAGCGCTCGCGGTCACACCTTTGGACTGACAGATGTGTTCATCCACCATGTGACCTGGGAACAGCCACCCCTTCCTGCCCCAGACCCCCCCGGGGTGGGTGATTACCCCCCCACTCCCATTTTTCCCACCGTTTGATGGCGGTGAGGCGGTCTGAGGTGACGTGAACTGACAGGCGTTCGGGCCCTGCGGCCAAACTTTCCAGTCAAGTGGACGAGTGGCCGCGGGGCCATGAAATCAAATAAATGACTGATGAATCGTCACCTCGCTGCCTCTCTGCTGCTGTGACTCACTGAGAGGCTGCCGGCCAATCACAGCACAGCTGAGAGGTCACCTGACCTACACCTGAAAACACCTGAGGATGATTCAGCTCTGACTCTGTTTTAGTTTACCTCTGTGTCTCGGCAAAAATTAACACAATAAAGTAAAATGTTCATTGTTAAGTCAAAACAGCTGGAGGATGGTTTTACGACAATCGTGATCACATGATGCGATCGTCACTTCCTGTTAGCCTGATTTAAGACAACACACTACATGACCTGAGACTCAGTGACTGTTCTTCAGTCAAAGCTTGATTTGAATTTATGGCAACATTTCAGTTGTCTGACTGACGACATCTCACTTCCAAACTTTAATCAAACCAAACAGAACTTCCTGAAACCTTCAGGTGGAGCCAGCAGCCGACTCATCACAACAACAACAACAACATCGTCCAATCAGGAGCCAGCTAACACCTCCGATCACAATCCACAACACGTCAACGCCGACTCAAACTTTCAGCTCCGTCTGTTTGTCAAGAACCCGTCGTCAGATCCAAGTGGTCTGAGCTGGATCTGGTTCTCAGAGCCTCTGAGATCTGATTGTGATGCTGCTGCTGTCCTGAACAGAGCAGCATCTCCCCGCTGACAATAAGAGCTGAGGGGGGAGTCAGAGGGGGAGTCAGAGGAGGGGGGAGGGAGGTGGAGAGGTGGGAGGAGGATGTCGGTACAATGAGCCCAGTGTTACCGCGATGTGGTCTCCATTGTACCTCCGAGCTGAGAGGTGTCTCCACTTCCTGCCGTCGGCTTCAGAGAAAAAAACACCAATCACTTTAAATCTGAAGCAGCTCCCAGTAACCCCCCACCCTCTGCTGGGTCCAGTCAGACCTGTGGTCCACGTCCTGGACCAGAAAGACCTCAGAGAGGACGAAACCACCTGAGGACAGGATGGTGTCAGAGACCTGAGGACTGATTCACTTTAAATCACAGAGGAGATCAGAAATCAAACTGCTGAAGAAACAGTTTAAAACACATCAGACGATTAATCAATCGGCAGCTATTCATTATTCGTATTATTGATTCAATCGTCTTGTTTCCAGGTTTTCTGAAGACATCACTTAGTTTTTACATGTTGAACTGTGACAGCCTGTCTCAGTGTTTATTTCAAGTCTCAGTTTTATTTCTCCAGTCGTCTCTGTCTTGATAAACGTCAGGACTGATCCTTTAACTCTTCACATGTGAAGCTGAATTTAAGGAGTAAAGATCTGTATTTATACCACCTATATCACCTCTGTCAAATATCCTCTTAATCAGTTCAGTTGTTTGAGTCTGTCACCTTGGCCTCGGACATTTTCATCCGATGTTTTTATCATTTTATCTTTCTGTTGTGAAATGCTACAGGTCTGATCCTTTAACTCTGTTTGTCTCAGTGTTCCAGTAAAACATGTCGCCCATCGTCCTCCTCCTCCTCCTCACCACCATGTGGAGAGTAAAAGGTGGTGGTGGTTGACGTTAAAGGCTCTGAGTGCAGCTCGGTGGGTAAATGATCCATTTGTGGTTTTTAAGCAGACGCACGTTTAACATCAAATATGGATGTGATGCATTAGAGACTGAAACAGGCTGAAGGATCAGCAGCCAATCAGAACCAGTCACCTGTCGGCTACAGCACACCTTCATCATCATCGTCATCATCTATACTCCAGCTCCTCAAACAGGACAAGAAATATTTCACCTGCAGGAACAGGAAGTATCTGTTGTGTCTGTACCGACTCCAGCTTCATGAACCAGTTCTCTGGTTCAGGTTCAGAGAAAGATCCTGGTCTGGTTTGATCCAGGAACAGTTCAGACACAGTCTGTTTATTTACACTGAACCTGAACCACAGAGCTTCAGTCTGAACCATCTTTAAACCAGTGTTTTCTCTGTGGAAGAATTAAAATCATTCTATTATTATTACGATCACTGTATCTGTGAACAAACATTTTCTTTATTCAATCTATTGTTGTATTATTGTCGATATTTCTATTTACGTTACACTTTATGTTCCTATCACAGCACTTGTTTTTTTACTTTTACTTTATCTCTGAGTTTATTATCACTGTCTGACACCATATATATATATATATAACTGAAGCCTCATTGAAGACTGAATCTGGAACATGAAGATGAAAGTCGTCCTCTGTGCAGACGAATCACTGGATTATATTAATGATTATTTAACGACCTGTAGTGAGAGTGAGTTGAACTGAAACTGGTCATTCAGAGTCAGTTAGAAACTAAAATCAGGAGTTTCTTGACTTTTCACGTCTTTAAATAGTTTCAGTTCACAAAGCGAAATCATTAAAACATTAAAACATTAAAACTGAAAACAATGAGCAAAACATTTTGAAATTCAGGGCATTTCTTGCCCTGAATTGAATTTTCTTTAAATTAACTGTATGATGTTATCTGAGAGTTCAGTTCATTTTACAGTTGTATTCTCTGTTTTAGTTTCATTGAGTGTTTTATTACGCTTCTCACTGGGACCTGAGTTTCTGAATGTATCAACAGGTTTTGGAATCACAACAAACGATTTGTTGATCCTTTATACAAAGAAAAATCAAATATTTTATTATGGTTTTAAATTCTCCTTCACAAAGAACTTGTTTTTAAATTGTGTGAAAATGAAGAATTTCAGAGGAGTTTTTATTACAGATCAGAGCTGTCTGCTTTAAACTGTGTATTTATAAAAACTAACGGTTTGTCAGTAAATAAAACGTCTGTTTGATTTAAAACTTTAACTAGAAATATTTAGTCAAAATTTCTGGACTTTTAAAATTCAGAGATCTTTTAAATGAAACAGCAGATTGATCAGTTTGTTGTTGAAACGTTTTCCCGATCAGACAGAATAAAGGACGTGAGTGCTGGTCTGAAACACCATGTGGTTTAATGTTTTAACTCTATTTCGAGTGTTTTCCTGACACAAAGTGTTTGTACAGTTCGTCTGTTTTCAGGGCGTTCACATGACGACCAAACAGCAGCAGAGAGGAGGAGGAGGAGGAGGAGGAGGAGACGCTGCAACTTCCTGAAAAATCACATTACACAACCACACCACTTTATTACCTGATCAAAACTAAAAACAACCACTTCTGTCTTCTGTCTGACTAAACCCTGCACGGGGGGGGGGGGGGTTGAGGAGGCTTCCTTCAGCCCAGCAGGCCTCGGTCATAAACGCTGGTCCTTTTGTTGGTGCACAGTCGGCAGCAGGACCGCGAACAATACGAAGCCCCATAATGCCCTCTGCTCCGAGGCTGCCGTCTGAACCCAGAGAGGAACACAGCCGTCTGAACACGTTAACACTTTAACACACTCTCATCACCGATACAGAACAACACCTATTCAACATTAACTAGCTGCTCATTAGCATGAATATTGGCTCTTTATCAGTCGTTATACAGCTACAGCTCCTAACAGAGTTTTCCCTCAGTAACCTCCTCATCACTGCTCATTGATAATAAGAAGCTGTTGAACATGAATTATGATCTTGCTTTGTAGAAACACAAGAACAGCAGTTTTCCTTTGATCAATATAAAAGCAGTATAAAAGAAGAAATGTATTTTTCATTGCACCTCAGACATGAATAAAAGAACAAATGCATGCTTTTACAATGACTGATAAAGAGCCAATATACATGATAAGAAGCAGCCAGTTAATGGTGAATAAATGCTGAAATAAAGTGTTGATTAAACCTTCATTTCAAGCCATTTAACTAAACTCCAGACTCTTATTTTCTTAAAACCAATTAATCTCCGACCAGTGAAAGCAGACCAGATCATTTCTCCTGATTAAAAGTTAAAACTGTTAAAACTGAACAACACAGGTTCAATTAAACTCTGATCTTTTAATTATTTTATTGTACATGTGAAGGATTAACAAAGTATTTCTGATTCTGAATTTTTAATTCATTCAATTCAATCAGCAGGATTTTAATTTTCTTTCATTTTCTTCTTCCTGTCACACGACGATAAACTGAACGTTTCTGTTTTTCAAGACATTTTGTTTAATCTACATTTTATGGAGGAAAAAAACTGACTGATTTATGATCGATTGATTTCTAGAAAATTGATTTATCTAGAAAATAATCAGATTAATTGATAATGAGAATAATCTTTGGAAGCAGCTGATTGTCAAAGTGTGGAACAATACTTTGAGTTTTGTGTGACGTGGAAAACGCTGAAAAAAGACACATTTAAAGAACTGGAGGCAGATTCTCTGAGATGTCGCGGTTTAAAAACGTTCTTTTGTTTTCTGTCTGAAACTTTTAAAAACCAGATTTCAGATCTCATGTAACCACTCTGTGATCAGGTCTGGATCAGTGCTCAGGTGAGGTTCGTTCAGCTGTGAAGACTCTCACAGTTACAGTGGATAAACTGGACCCCCCCTCCTGACCCCCCTCCCTCAGTGAACGCTCTAACTGAGTTCTCCACAGCAGCTTCCATCTGATCTCCAGCTGTGACTGTCCTTCCTCTGCTCTTTGATTTTATTAATCAGCGTTGTAATGTCTTCCTTATGACCGACCTGCTGAGACACACTCAGGCCTCTTTGATGACGGCCTCAGATCCTCCACGCCACGGTTTACGACTGTCGTCACGGAGATAACGACGACGACGACGACGCGACGCCTCCTGACCGCGTGCTTCGTCTTCTCCACGCTGCGGTGCATTTACTGCATCACTGTACTTACAGTAACTCCGAGTACTGCACTGGAGGATTGTACCTCAACTACCTGCTCCTTTAAGTCACCTGAACACACCTGGGCTCCACCCACCACCTCACAGTTTGATAAATAAACTGACTCACATCGTCCAATAAACCTCCACAAATCCACAACTAAGTCAGTGACAACACAGAGGTGAGGCTGGACAATAAAACACTAATTACTCTGATAGAACTTTTCTATTCCACAAAACAATGACGAGACTAACACTGCGTTGAATCAACGACGACACAAAATGTTAAAGAAAACTCGAGTGACAGCGTTAGAGAAGACAACGATGATAAAAAGAGGAGAAGACTAATGAGGAGTCGGAGGAATCCAGTAGAGTGCAGATATTTTGGCTAACTGGAAGTCGGAAGTCTGAACCTGAAGTTGGAAGTTCTGAAGAGTTTGTGTTAAAATCTAACGTTCTAACAGTTCAGTTCTTCAGCAGCAGATCTGATCAACAACAACAACAAACGTCCATGTTTGAAGGCGCCTGAGGTCAGATCCTCTGATGTGAATGAAACAAACCAAAGACAAGGATCAGAGCTGTTCCCACAGAGACAGCTAACACCACCATCTCCTTTACAGCACAGTGCAAGACTCTACAGACCAGGACCAGGTCCAGCTGGTCCTCCTGAAACAACCAGAGAGAAACCTGAACAACAACAGAGAGACTTTCTCCAGCTCCACATCTCAGCACAGAAACATGAACCTACAGGTTGAACAGTGGCTGGTAGCAGGGCCTGCAGGTGTTGTTGCAGCTGTTCCAGGTGTGTTACAGTGTGTGTGTGTGTGTGTGTGTGTGTGTGTGTGTTGTGGTGTGTTGGAGTGTGTGTCTCAGCAGCAGTCTGATCAGAAGCAGATGTCTCACAGATGGACTGAAAATAGAAGCTCCTCGTTGCCGTCGTTCATTCCTGACTCATGCTGCCATCGCTCCTGCTTTAGACTTCACACCCCGACACACACACACACTGTAACACACACACTGTAACAGACACACACAGCAGCCCCTCCCTGTAGAAACCTGGTAGGAATGTAACCACGGGTCAGTGAACTATGAGGCTGCCTCTCTGAGTGTGTGTGTGGTCTGATCAAATATCAGCCTGTCGTCATGACGACCTCACAAACTCTTTATCAATCAGCCTGCTGATTCTGTTATTGATCAGACACATTGAGGAGACGGGGGTGAACGTCCTGTCTTTAGATCCACGCTGACCTGATGAATCCTCTCTGATCTCAGGTCAGGAAACGCTCAACGCTCGGTTGTCCTCTTTTCTGTCCGTTACCATGGAAACCGACTCTGTCAGGCGATGGAATAAAACCCAGATTTTCCTTATTTTCCATGTGTTTGGGTGCAAATCACTGACAGGGACCTAAACCTTTGGAATCTGTGCAGGATTCATCAAGAACTGTGAACCTGGAAATCAGTACCAGACTCCATTGACAAAAACAGTGATTTTACCGAGCAGAGCACAGGAGCTGCTGGAATACCACTGCCTCCATCTGTTAGTGTGTCTGTGTTACTGGTGACTTTCAGTGCTGGAAGAAGTAATCAGATACTTTACTGAAGTAAAAGTACCACACAGTAATACAGACAAACAATTAACTTCTTCCTGCTTCAGCTCTGTAAAATCTCTGTTTTTGTCAATGGAGTCTGGTAGTGATACATAGTGACGTTTCTGGTTAATAAAGAGCTCAGTCTCTGTAGGAATCCTATCATAATGTTATTGCCTGAAAACTTTAATGGACTCTTGTGGATCAGTACCATGGTTACCATGGTTACCGCGCAGGTAAAGAGGATCTGCTCCACCCAGCCGAGGTGGACTAATGGTTTCACAGCTGTGGATTTTTTACAGTGTAAGATAATACAGTGTGTGTTGGAGGTAAATAGACCAATAAATCGTTCTATTACGAGCAGATTACATCTCACATTCCCCCACTGCCATTCAGACCGGTGTGGGATCGAGGGGGGGGTAAACACTTTGAAACCCAAACCCCGTCCTGCTGCAGTCAGAGCGAGGGGGACATTTTTAATCCTCTCCAACCACACTCTCACTGCTCTTCAAAATAAAAGCCCCTTTATCCAGCAGCCTCTCCACCAATTAAAGCGTTTAAAGCAAAGCGGACTCATTTGTCGAACATCATCAGACCACAATTTTCTCAAGACTCTGTTCTTTAAGTCCTGAGTGTGAGAAGAGAGAGTGAAGCCACACTAAACCACAAGAAGAGGAAGGAGGAGGAGGAGGAGGGTTTTGTTAACAACGTGAAGAGGCTGTGAGAGGTCGTTGACACACAATCTGACCCCTGAAAACACCGCAAACATCCAAACATGACGGGGGAGGACGGGGGAGTCAGGTAGTTACCGATTTCTCAAACAAACGTGTCGTACGGCTGCTGCTGCTGTCATCGATCAGTAAACAAATCGACAGTAAACCTCCAGTACTGAAGTCTAGAAACCAGCTCCTGACTGAAAACAAACCAAAACTGTGTTTTTAAAACACTGAGACAAGTGGAGGTTCAGTTCATTTCAGCTGCAAACAGCCTCTGAATGTAAATGTAAAGGTTTGTTGTGGTGCTCCACAGAGATCTGTTCTGGAGCCTCTTCTGTTTATCACATACAACAGTGAGTTAGCTGTTTCTCCACCTCAGATTAACTCACACAGGACAGAGATCTGTACTGGGATGGTTTATTCTCTGGATCACAGGTGGTTTCTGTGGTGGGGCTTCTTTTGTTCAACGAGAATAAGATCCTGTAAATAATAATAGAAATCTGTTTGGAATCAGCGTTATTTTTACAACACCCTGTCTGTCACCGTCTCTCTCTGACTCAGCCTGAAACAAACTGAAAACAGCTGGAAAACAACTGGTTTGCTGAGAACATTAGAATCAGTCAGCAACACAGTGACAATCAAACCACACGACGATCACCAGCCGGCAAACAGACCTGCTGCAACCTGTTTTAGACTTCAGCCACTGACATGAGTCTTTAAGAAATGTATTTATGTATATTTCCTACAGCTGTAATCCTTCTATAAGAACAAATCATTTTACAGTGCAGTTTATTCAGTCACGTTCGGCTCCTTCAGTTCATTTAAAAACCGATATTTTTGTGGTGATAATAAAAGAATCCAGTAACACACTGAGGTTTGTGTCAGAAAACAGTCTGAATGAACTCTGCTGCTTTATCACGGAGGAAATCAGTTTTCTCTGCAAATGGACCGTTTATGAAAAAACAGTGAAGTGGAGCAAAAACAGAAAGGCATGAAAACAATACTGCGATGATGTTTGAAGGGGAAATGAATATTTAATCAGTCTAATAACGTCTGCTCCACCTGAGGGAGCGCTCACAGTAAAACCACAGAAACAAAAGACGGACTCCTGCTCCTGCTTCAGCCTCGTTATTGAGTCAACATGGAGGAAACTCTAATGAAGCCTGGCGTCGGTCCTTCAGCTCTCAGACGATCTAACGCCTTCAGCCTGTTACATCGTCGTCCATCTTAACGCACAGTCACTGGTCTGAACCCAGGGAGGTCAAACCCTGGTGTCAGTGACGAGGTCTGGGCCGTGTTGGGTTGAAGTCAGGACTCTGTTCAGGACCAGGTCTCCCACACCAAACTGGGGAAACCCGGGTCTTTATGGAGCTGCTTTGTGCTCGGGACATTGTCACGTTTAAACAGGAAACAGACAAACACAAAGTGTTGATACACACTATTGTATGAATGTCATTGTGTGACCAGGGACCAGGGAAAACAGACCCACAGACTGATCTGAGGTCTGATCTGAGGTCTCTGATTAAACTGAAGCAAGTCATACATCTTTTTTACAGCGAGCTGAAATAAAGTGAAGCTAGAATAAAGACAGGAAAACCTTCTCAGGTATAGAAACGGGACAGAAACCGTTTGGACCAATGGGAAGCGTCTAACAGCCGAACAACAAACCAATAACTCCGTCAATCAGTCACAGACGTTCGTGTTCATAGGGTTTGATCCCGGAAATCAAGAAAAACAGGACTTTGCTCCAGTGACGGAACAAAAAGGACTTTTAATGTTTATTTTCACAATCAGAAAATCTGATGACTATTATTCATCTTTTGTCTAGATCAGAAAACAAATGCTTGTTAAACTGTCCGACAGTCCAACCTGACGTCTGTAAACATCTTGTTTCGTCTGAACCAACGGTAAAGAAAGACGTTCAGTTTATCATCCTGTGCAGAAAAGAAAAGCATCAACTCCTTATCAAAGCATCAAAGACAATACACACTCTTTTCACTGTGTTTCATTCAGTCTCCTGCAACCAGCAACATTTCAACAGAGCTCTGGTTGATGAAAGCCTTTCGAAACACTTGGATAAACTCAAAACAATGCACTCTAAGAAGGAAACTGTTTCTCCTACTTCCTGAAAAGTGGACACTTTGGCTGGCACAAACAACAACGAGCAACAGCAGCACAGGGATCCAAAGAGTGAAGAAGGTAAGAGGAGGCGACGTTAGAGAAGTGGGAAGTGTGACAAGAAGAAAAGGAAATAAAAAGAGAGTGAAGGCATAACGGGAAGGTGTGTGTGTTTTTTAAAGTGTGTGTTCTCAGAAATGGAAGAAGAAGAAGCAACAGTGTGGTGACAAGGTCAACAAAACCCCGTGAAACAAAGTGTCAGCAGATTACAGCAGCAAAGGGAACTCGAGTCTCAAGGACACTTCAGCCCAGTGTCGACAGAGAAAAGAGGAAACTGTGAATGTGTGACTGTTTTTATCTGCCTCTGTTCCTTACCTGCATTTCAAACGTTCACCAGTCGTTTTCAGGCCGAGGCGGAGACCAACAGCAGCACCAGAACAAAAAGACAGAAGAAGAGGAATTAGTGCAAACGACCAGAGAGTTTATCAGGAAATAAAATAACAGCAGGGTCATTTCACTCAAACAAGCTCTGATGGTTTCACCAACAAAAAAACTGAAAATAGACATCTGCATGTCAGAATGAAGGCAGACATACTGCAGTCTACTGATTAAACTGACTGGTTGATTGACAGAAAATGAACAGACAGTTCCAAATTCTCAAAAGTTTTCTGTCTTTACTGAATATCTGCAGGTTTTAGATGTTTGAAGAAGCGTTTGTTTTCAACATTCTCTCATCAGCCAAACGTTTAGTTGATTATTGGAGGAAATAATAACCAGACTAATCGATCTATGTGCGGCCTAAACGTTTGAGTCTGATTCTGTCGACAGGAAGTACAAAGACATTTATAGTCATCAACATTTATAGCCTCTTGCCAGAGAAAGAAGAAGTGCTTCAGAAAATGATTATACAGCATTAAATGTACTAATTGTCCAGAAGACGGTGTCAAAATAAAAGTCTTCACCAACCACACCTTTGGACTTTAAGGTCGGATTCTCTAAGAGGAACCAACCAACTTAAATTTCTTTGTATTTCCAGCCTTCATTCTGGATTCAAATCCCTTTATTCTTCATTTATTTCATATTTAGTATCTCTTCTCTGGAACGTGACCTAGGTGTCCTCAGTTCTAGCTTCAGCCCTGGACGTCCATTACATAAAATCTCCAAGACTCAAACTGGCAGTTAATGAAAAGAGCTGTAATGCTCCCACTGCAGCATCTGTAACAATTCTCAAATTAATCTCTAATAAATATAGAAATTACGTAACATTTACATAATGTACGTCTTTGTCTGGTTTTAACAGCCTGAGTCGAGGAGGAACCGTCCCTCAGGTTCACGGTGGTTAATAATTAAAGTTATAACAGAAATAAAGTCTGAAAATCCATCAGAGAAAACACAGTTACCAAACTTTTATGTAACAGAGATAAAATCTTCCTCTGACAGTCGGATGAAGCAGATTTATTTAAAGACTGATGTACAGTTTAGGGTTAAAACACCATCAGGGTCTGATTGACTTGGATGGGGGCTGCAGAGAGATATATCCAGGTCTTATTGAATTCTCTTCTGGTCTGCTGCACGTATACATAAGTCGGATGGTAATTATTGTCTGGTATCGCTTGGATCAATTTGCATTTAACCCAGATTTTGGGGACCAAAGAGGATTGTGGCGCGTCAGGCCCACTAAGAGGCGAGACAGAAAACGGGGACAGGAAGCCATCTTATCGGCGTCTTTACTCCTTCATCTTTGCTCTGTGATGAAATAAACATCTCTGCTGTTTTTATTCCAGCTCTTCATTCAGCTGCAGATCTTTTCAGTGCCGCCATAAATCACTGTCCTCACGTTTCAGTTTAGCCAACGCACCAGACGTCCAGAACAAAGGAGGCTCCTGAGACGACGTCAAGACCCCCACCGCCACCGCCACCGACACCCCGGGGCAGGCTGTGTCCACTGGGTCACCTAGTTCTGCCCCAGAGGGGGGGCTTTCTTTTCCCAGGCTCATTAGAAATCTGGAGGAGGGCCGGGGGGGTCAGGCCTGGTGGGACCATTAGTTTCAGGTGAACTGGTTTACACAAGAACTGGACAGACTCCCACTATAACACTCACTACACCTCGCTGGACTCTTTCACAGATACCACAGGACCAGTGGGGGAATGTAACTAAGTTCATTTACTCAAGTAAAGTACAAGTACCTCAGAATAGTACTGGAGTATTTTGATTTCTGCTACTTTCTACTGCTCTGCCTGACAGCTGGAGTTACTCTGCAGGTACTCTCTTTCAGGGGCTACTCTGCCCGGGGAGTACTTTTACTTCTGATATTTGAAGTACTTTTTTCAATAATACTTTTGTTCTCATACAAGATTTTGAATGCAGGACTCTCACACTTTTTACAGAGCTGGTTTGTTACTTTTACTTGAGTACATAGTAAGAGTACTTCTCCAACTACTGCACAAAGACGGAGACCAGTTTCATGAGTGTTAAGCCTAGCTTAGCACAAAGCCTGGAAGCAGGGGGAAATTGTTAGCCTAGCTTAGCACAAAGACTGGAAACAGAAGGAAACTATTAGCCTAGCTTAGCACAAAGACTGGAAACAGAAGGAAACTGCTAGATCCAGATGCACCAGATCAGTACTGCAACAAAGACACAACTCTTACCTGTTAGCATGGCGCTAACATACTATCACTACATGATGTTCACTGAGGTGTTAGTGTGGAGGCCACCACTCAGAATACCATTATTATAATTTATTAGCATGATGATGTTATTTCAGTTTGCAGGTGTTAACACGAACAAAATCCTCTCATCATTCAACACAGTATTTGCTAAATGAGCAGTGTTTGCTAATGTGTTTTCTGACTTCACAGTCGGGCGTGTTTTCAGCTCCACCTGTCCTCCAACTGTCCAAAACACATAAATCTGTTTCTAGCTGTTTTTTTCACAGCGTTTCCCTTTAACCTCCATGTCTGACACTGACTGACTGGATTCGGGCATTATCAGAGCGAGGTATCGATTGACCCGTTTACGCCTGTTTTCCTGTCACATCATCATCATCATCATGGCGGCGGCCGTGTGAAGTGATCCAGACGTTAACGGGCTTCATCTGTGTCACGTCGATGGCTCCCACTGACTGAAAACTGATCACACACACACTCATCACAACACTGATACAGACTCATAAAGTGCAGTATAAACACACAGTGACCGGCGACAGAAGAAAAGAAAAGAAAGAACCACACACACATCAATGACCTCTATTGAATCTGGTCCCTTTGAGCGAGGCACAAACAGCCAATGAGCGCACACAAAGCCGGCCTTTCAAGTTCATCTGGACTGATGTAATAAAATTGACACATGGAGTCGGCTGAATTCTGGGGCGCCTGTTACCTAAACTCTCATTTCCAAAGCACTGTCACCTCCCCTCACTGCAAATGAATCAATTACAGAGCAGTATAATCCTGTTAGGGGGGAGATGAATGCATACCTCCCCGTTGGCAGGTGCTGGCAGGCTGAAGGGGCTTATTGGAGCAGGCGATATCAAAGCTGGGGGTTTTATCTGCCACATTAGAACCACTGCAAACCGCCGAGTACAAGCCGCTGTGCCTGCACTCGCTGTCTTAGCCTACACAATCAAATACTATTCAAAATGGTAATGTCAGAAACAAACAGTGAGCACATCATGCTGCAGATTCGGAGACGATTGGAAGTGTTTATTTCAGCCGGGATTCTTCATCTGCCGCTGCTGCGTCTTTACACACTTAATCTGCATTCTCCTCTTTTACTATCACCACCACATGAACTGTGATCATCTCATCGTTTCATTAAAGCCTGTTTCTATGGCTGCAACATTTCATCACACAGAAACATTTTACATCTGCTGCTTCCATTTAAACCACACAGACATTCTACAAAGTCTGGTTGGTTCTAGAACTCTGACTCTCAGAGAACTCTGACTCTCTGACTCTCAGAGTTCTAGAACTCTGACTCTCAGAGTAGAACTCTGAGTCTCAGAGTTCTAGAACTCTGAGCTCCAGGACTTCAAAGTCACTGTAGCACAGAACTTTACTCTGAAAATCTCCAGCTAGAATTTTAATTTTTCAGTTGTAGTTCTAGTTTGGAAACTAAACTGGAACTAAACTAGTTCTAGTTTCCAAACTACATAATATGTCAGGCTGAGTCTGGAGGAAACGTGTCTTGAGTTTTATTTTCAATTAGATTTGTTTTTAGTTATAAAATCCAGAACTCATCATATTTTGTCTCCTGGAGTAAATCAGAGCATCTCAGTTCAAACTTCATTTTTATCTCAGGCGGCCATGTTTGACCATGATCAACTTTTTCTGTCAGAGTTTTGGATCAGTTTGATTCAGAGTTTGGTGTCAAACATCAGCGATCACTCGTATTAACTGATGTTTTCTAACTGCTGCAGCTGTGTGAGACACTGTGTGGTATCAGGAGCTGATCTCAGGTCAGACTCAGCTGTGAGTTAAACTGCAGCTTTATTGTCAGGTACAACTGTTAGTGGTGGAAGATGGAGCAGCAGAGGGATGAGGGTGGGAGAGGGGGGAGTGTGTGGGGGCTGGGGGGTCGGTGGGAACCAACAATCCACCTCATTGTTTTGGCGGTGGCGGCGGCGGCGCTCCTGGGCGCGCTCAGCTCCGACACATTCACAAGGTCCAATGTGTCTGGCAGCGGCGGGCGACATTCTGAAGCACCTTGTCAGATAACGCCTGAACCAGAGCGAGGAGCGAGGAGCGGCCCGGGGGGAAATAATGAAACCAACAATGACAGAGGGGCTGTGTGCAGCCAAGAGGGGAGGGCCGGGGGGAGAAGGGGGAGGCGGGGTCAGAGACAACAAGATGGAGGGAGAGAAAGAGAGAGTGGGAGAAAGAGAGGAGGGAAGGGGGGACAACTAAAGCCCCTGCTTCAGCCCACCGTACCTCCCCCATCCTCCCCCCACCGTCGGCCCCGGCTCACCCAGACCATTGTGCACCCAGGGGGGTTCAGGAGATAAATGGCCGCATGTTAACCACGTTTGACAGGCTGCACAAAAGGGGACACCTCGGGTCCCATGACGCAACCTGTACACCCCCCCACCCCCAAAACACCCCCCCACAACCACAACCACAACCATCAGCACCACCCAAACACAGGAGGTGCAGCAGGACAGTCCCAGACACAGATGGGGTCTGAAGAACCACAGGAAGTGGGATTTAATGCCATTAACATGTATCAGTCACTGTTTCACAATAAAAGTCTCAATCACACATCATTACAAAATAAAAGTTCTCCATCCAGAGATCAATAGCTCTGATCGCTCTGATGGTTCACCATCATGAGCTCAGTCTCTAATTAAGTCCTTTACAAAGGCCATTAGCCTATTAGCATGTTAGCACACTTCCCAGCATGCATTGTACTTTGGTTATTTTCTGCTTGAACGTGACTTTGTTACCAACTTTTGTCAAAACAATCCCAACTCAAGGGTGACTCACCGGCCATCCCTGAGCTTTCATCCCACTCACATGATCTTCATCAACTGGATCCGAGAACACGACACAGATGCTAACAGATGCTAACAACAGCACTAATTTAAAACTCACAACAGCGTGCCATAACAAGTGAGATGAAGACCATGAGGTGTGGTCAAAAGGCGAGTAAGTGGAGGAGACTCAGCCTCAGCTCAGGCCGAGGTCTGGGAGGATATTAGCAGCTGTGGGGGGGTTGGTTTTGGTTGGGGGGGCTGCTAACCTTTTCAGCGCTGCCTGATTCTTTGATGGCTGACAGGACTCACAAAGGCACCTGCCCCATCCCCAAGTGTCCCCCCTCCTCCCCCCTCCCGGCCTCCCCCGGCTCTCCTCCCCTGACCTGATCGGCATTCCTGGCCTACAGGGGGTCCTCCCCATGGCTACCTTTACACTGCCCCCCCCCAACACACACACACACAAACCAAAGTCTGGTAATCCCACTGCAAACAAGGTTGAGGCGACGCACGAGACTTCTCACAGCCGCTCGGCTAAAAGGTGGACGACCGATGAAGCCCGTCGCCGTGGGAACCAGCACACGGATCATTAAAATGCATCATGGGACGGCACAGACGGGAGGGTCAGATCCACCAACACCAGTTTTAAATCATCATTTCAAACTTGTGGTGACGCTGCAGGTCTGAGTCTTGGCGATGATACAAAGATTTATGAGCAGTTTTCTAAGTTTCAGTGATTCTGTTTCCCCAAGTCTTTTCACACGATGATGAAAATTATTAATCAATTACATTTCATTTCGGAGAAATTTCTCGAAAACACTTTGATGTAGTAATTTCACAATGAAAGTTTCTAGGAAAATGTGTTTTCTGTTTCTGTATTGGTGAAAAAGACATGTTTCAGATGATTATATTACTTTTTAAAATCCTCTTACTCAGTGTATTTTTGATGGTTTTACTGACGTACAGCACATTCTCATTATTTTATGTTTTTGCAAACTGTGGTTTATTTTGAAAACTTTATTTTTTAATCTTTAAAGGTTGAAAACTTAACTTCTCTGATCACGTCTTTAGGTTTTTGAGAAGCTTGTTGGAAAATATTTTCATCGGAGAGCAAAATTAATTGAATATTTTCAGCATCGCAGTAAAGACGAGTTGAGTAAAAACACACACACACACACACACACACACACACACACTCTTCCTTTATTCGCAGTTTAACAAAACTCTGCCGTCACGGCCGTTTAGCTCGATAAAAGATGGTTGACAGCCGAAACCCTCATCAGCCTCCAGCTGTCATCTGAGGACAATGAGACGAGTTTAAAAGGAGACAGACAGAAATGTTCGAGTCCATCAGCCGCCGGGAGTGATGTCATCGATACAGGCCCCGCCCCCATCCCACCTGCCCCGCCCCCTGAAAACAGCCACGGGAGGAGTTGGGAAGGTTCTGCACGTTTTTTCATTGCGATGGTTGACAGTCACAATGTCAGTGAGAACTGTAAGGACTCAGTTTTTGGTTTTACTTGTAAACATTTCAGATTTCTGCATATTCTCAATACACGAGTGTTTTACATGAAAAGTTGGAGATTTTGTGTCTGTTTTAGACAACGATGGATTTGTACATCAGGCAGAGCGAATACGAGTCTTATATTTCATCATTTACACACATTTATTACATTTTTTATTACGTTTTCATTCCTCATTTTACGTTTATTTTTTGTCATTTATTTGATTGTATTATTTCTAAAATTTTAATCATCAATTTTTTGTATTTCTAAATCTTTAGATTTTACCACTTTTTATATTTTTTTAATAACTTAGTGTAGTTTGTGTTTTAAAGTTTTATATTATCATTTCATTGTGTTACTTCATTTTTATTTTGTCAGTTATTTGATTGTGTTACATTTTATTCATTAATTTATCATCATTTATTTTAACTTGTTTTTTTAGTTTTGCTTTTAGTTTTGAAGTTTTTTTAATTTATTTATTATCTTTACATTCTGTTTCATGAAAAATATTCTAAACTCAAGGGTCACTTACTGAGCTTTCTGCTGTATTCCCGTGGTCTTTTTCAGCAAGTCCACCCTCATTTATTGATATATATATTATTGATTATTGATTGATATCTGTTGAGATGTTTATCTGATCACTGTGTGATATTTGCTATATTCAGTTACTTGGTTATCTTGTGAACCACCTCATCATTCAGGACTCTGGTGGCCTCTCTGCTGTCCCGTCTCTGATGCTCGTGGCGGTGGTGGTGTGTTCACGGTCACGCTGCAGCCCGGCCGACTCACCGAGGCTGCAGAGGTGGAGCAGTTTCCCTCAGACCGGACTGTGTGCAGCAGCTTTGACAGGAGTGTCAGCTCAGATACCTCAGACCCAGAGGTCAGTTCGCCCCGAGGCGGCCTGGTCGCACCGAGCAGCGCTCCTCAGCCTCATTACTTTAATTGGTGGATCTGTGACCAGGAAGTGGCGTCCTGAAACCCTGGCTGATCTGATCTGGCCTGAGGAGGTTTTCGCTGACAAGACCGAGAGTCCGAGTGGATGGACAAAGGTGGAAGTATCTGAGCACAAACTCTGACAGACAGAGGCGACTCAGAGAAAGTTTTCCTCACTTATCAACTGATCTCAGTTCAGTTTAAAACATGAAAAGAAGACCAAACACGGGCAGAGTCTGGCCCAGATTCAGATTTTTTAAGACGTGTTGATCGCGAGTTTTCCGACGATACGATGACGAAGGTTTTGTGATTTCTTTATGATCTAGTTTTTGACTTTTGTTATTTTCTATGTCGATGATTTGTCTTTCTATCTGAAGGTTAAACTCTGGAGCCAAGTTCTAATTAACTTGTCAGAGGCAACAGAAAACATCACAGACTGGGGTGGGAGGTGGTCCAGGACATCAAGGACCACCCTGACCCCTCCTCCCCCCACCCTACTGACCCTGCAGCCCAACAACCAGACTTTAGGGCAGTTTTTACGATCAGATTATTCATTCATTCATTCATTCATACAACTGTTGTTTTACATCTGTATTAACAAGTTTCTCTTGTAAGAAGATGCTTAAAATGAATATGACGTATTTTAGCTTAGCATCAGCTCCAGTTAGCAGCAGCTAAATGACCTCCAGTGACCTCAGAAATGATCAAATACCCATGATCCTTTTCACTGATTGTGACAAATAGGCACAGCCACCAACACTAAAGCCTCAGATGTCTGAGGCTCATTGAATGTAACATCCTGAGGAGGTGTTTTTCACCTGCACAGCACACCTGTACCTGTTCACTGCTGCCATGAGAGGTTCAGTGACAGCTGGGAAAACACAGCGCTCATAAAGGCGAGCAGCAGCAGTGATTGATTTTCAGCTGACAAACAGAGGTGGGTCGGGCCTGGAGCCGTGGGACATAGAGGTATATGTGTGTGGGGGGGTGGTTGTTCGGGGTGGGGGGTGTCGAGTTATTCGGCCATACGCTGGCGGTCTGGACACACAGATGTCATGACACCTTAATCCAGCCATCCGTTATTGATTGTTCCATGTGTGGTTGACCTTGCCGCAGGAGCTCGGCCAATCAAACGAACTGTTTTCTATGGGGGGGGTTTTAACGAGAGAAAGACAGAGGGACTGATTCACACTGAACCTGAGCAGGTTTACAACTCTGATCCGACCCGGTCCAGTTGAGTCCGGTCCAGTTTACACCTGAACCTGACATCAGTAAAACTTTATTGTTTCAAACAGATGAAACGAGGCCACGGACTGACACGGACGGAAAACACTGAAATAAGAGTTTTTAAAAGGTTTATGCAGTATATTTAATAAAAATACTTTTTAAAAATTACTTTAATTTTAAACATTAAAAAAACACCAAAATAAGACTTTTATACGTTTTCAAAAGTATAATTAATGTAAGATACTTTTATTATTTTTTAAAAGCTGTAAATAGACTGAAAAAAGTAAAATGTTTATTGTTTCAAACAGACGATAAAAAGCTACAGTTTTTAAAAACTGAAAAAGTGAAATAAATAAATGTTTTTCTTTAATAGATATCTGAATTAATCTCTTCTCATTTAAACCTTGATGTTTCTCTTCTCAGATATAAATGATTTTATTATTTCTCTGTTTTATCTGTTTAACCTAAAGATCCTCTGCGGCTCTGATGAACTCGTGGTTTTATCAGTCCTCTCCTCCTGCGCTTGGTATGTGAGGAGTTTACAGTTGTCTTTGTAGTTTTATTAAGTGTAACAGTTATCAGCAGTGACCCCCCCTCACCCGTCCTCACCCCTCCTCACCCCCCCGGTCTATCAGGCCTCTGTTGTCTCTGCGGTGACGTACCTCAGCTCTGACCTTGGTGAATCTGCTGTGTTTAGGGCTCACGGCGACAAAATGTCACCGGGCGGCTCAGAGATCACTCATGAAGAAAATCTGCACATGGCTACATGATGGGGGGGTCGATGAGGGAGGGGGGGTCGACAATACACGCATGTCAGTCACCTTGAAACATCAGAAACACCAGAGGAGGTTTACAACAACACCACTGATGCATCATGGGAGGTGTAGGAGAAGGACGAGAGAGAGAGGAAGAGACAGAAAAGCAGCAGAAAGAGGAGAAAGAGAAGAGGTGGTGCGGTGTTCCCCCCTCCCTCAGTGACAGATGTTAGAGGAGGAATAAAGCTGTGGAGGTGGAGGAGGCTGACAGAGAGGAGGAGGAGGAGGGGGTGTTATGGCTTAATGAACAAGAGCTTAAAGAGGCTGGGGGGGGGGGGTAGTTTAACAAACCTGCAGACAAACAGAAGTCAACAAGTCAGAGTCTGACGGACGAGTTCATCCCTGGAATCACAGGATAAAACAGCAGGACTCCAGGACATGAGCACTGTACCCGACCCTGGAGAATAATTCAAAAACTCCAGACCTCTGGAGAGTAAAATATAAAATAATATAATCCTGAAGTAACCAGAAAAGATCGAGACCTGAAATGATCCTGAAACGAGCAGAGAGAAGAAAAATCTGGAAACAGCTCAAACAGCTGGTCCAGAAGAAAATACATTCAAAATAAAAATGGAGAAAAAGGAAAAATCTGTTCTTTAAAAAACAGAAAAAAACAAAAAACTTCCTGAACCATGAACGACATGAGTTCTGGTCATGTGACAGTGATGTCACTACGATGCTCCCGTCTGTGTGTTTTATTTTGGCGGGGGTGGTGGTGGTGGGGTATTAACCAGACAACTTCCTGTTGTTAATATAATGCTGCACCTCCCTGAACAAAGGGCGCCTTCTTCAGAGAGCGGGGGCCCGGCTCCTCCTCCACTGTCCAACCAGAGGTGTTCAGAGTAAATCTGCCTAAATCCTGAAGGGGGGGGGGGGCACGGGGGGGGTGAAGGTGAATAAAGATAATCTGCTTTTCTTAACAATAAAACAGCTCAGGGAGGGAGGGGGGAGAAAAATTAGGAATTCATATCACATGGTTCATTTTCAACTTGATTCCTGACCTGTTAAGAAGCAGCTGACACAAAGTGTGTGTGTGTGTGTGTGTGTGTGTGTGACCCCCCCCCCCCGAGGATGGACATGGTACAACAGTGAAAACACCACGACAACTTTTATCCTCTAGAAAACACCAAAAAAAACATGAAAAATCTGAAAAATGTAGAAAAAAATGAAAAACTGAAAAAAAAAATTGTACAAATTTATTATCTGCTGTTTTATCTTTTAAGAAGCAGACAAAGGCTTCATCTTCCATTTCTACACATTTTCAGGGAAAATGTTTGAGGAGTCTTTTTTCCTTCGTCATAAAATTAATTCTACGATTCTTTACGCTGCTGTTTGACTCTGAAAATAAAAAGTTCTTAAAGAAGTTTTAAGGCCTGAAAATGAAGATTTTATTTCTGACGTTTAAACAGGTTTTGAGGAATCAGCTGAATTTAAAAGCAAAATGTTGTCTGTGCAGCTGAAACCTGATTTTAAAGATTCAGATTTTTATTTATAATAAAGATGTTTCCATGTTTCCTGCTCTCTCTCTCAGTGTTTCTGAATGTCTCTCGCCCTGTGATTCAGCTGTGGCATCCGTCCGTCCTGTAACTATCTGTCCATTAGTGAGGGGGGGTCAGGGTGGTGGGGGTCGGGGGGGTCTATATAGGGCAGATACACAGCACACACCTTCCCTCCACCTTCTTTTATTAACCTCTCTCCTTTCTTTTCTCTCCTCCATCTTTTTTTCAGCTCTTTTCATCTGGGACGTCAGCGGCGGCGGCGGCGGCGGAGGTGGTGGTGGCGAGCTGAGCCAGCGAGCCGAGCCGAGCTGAGCCGGGCCTGGCGGCACTGAGAGGGTCTGAATAGTGATTAAGACGGAGGAGAGAGAGGAGCTGCCTTTCTTTGTTCTGCCCTCAGGGGGGTGTTTACTGAGGGGGGGGGGGGCAGATATGAAAGGCATTCAGGTCAGAGAGAATGACAGCGACGGTTCAGAGGACGCTACGTTACAGGGACGTGGTTTCACTCAGCGTTACGGGGACACGGCTGGTCCTCACAACGTCAGACTTTCTCTCTGGTGGTTTAAAGATTTTAAAACCTCCAGTCAGATCCTGAACTACACAATCATCTCTGGACTCTGGTGTAAAACCTGCTCCATCAAAAACCACCTCGAACTGAGACCAGTTGAGTCACGGCAGCGCTCGCACCTCACTCTGAGGGTCTGAGGTCTGGGCTTTATGAAGTCCTGGATCTCAGGGTTTCAGCTGAGACTCTCAGAATGTCTACAACAAACACCTGGTCTCAGATTAGTACGATCTGGATTCGGGACTAAATAAAAACCTCCTCTACTCTCTGAAAACTGATCTGAACCTTCAGGAAACAGCCTGACTCAGATCTGGATCCTCAGCTGGATCTAGACCACGACGCCCAAACCTCAGCTAGTTCAGGTCTGACTGAAAACCTCTGTCCTCTATCATCATAAATACACACTTGTAAACACCCGACCCTCGTGGGTCTGCCTGTGATCTGGATCAGCAGCTCTGCCAAAGACTCTCAGGTCCTGAGAGACGTTAAACCAGCAGCAGGTTTTACTCCTCACAGACTCATCGTGGACCCCCCTGACCCCCTTCACCCGGACCCCTTTCTACTTCACATTGTAGTGAATTATGTCGAACATGTCGTGCCCTGACGGTTCAAAGGTTCAGGACCAGGACCACCTCAGTCCTGTCAGCTCTAACAGAGACAGATATATATTTAAAGTCTGGTGGACTCTGTGATCTGGATCCAGGTTTCTCTGCAGAGCGTCGTCATCAGTAAACAGCAGCTGAGCGACGGCCTCTGACAGGACAATGACACGGCTGTGAGACATGTGGCACGAATGGTCCAGCAGGAGGCTGACAGGGAGACCACACTCCTCCACCAGAACCAGAACCAGAACTCTAAACCCCTGACCTTTGACCTCTTCACACGCCTCACAACATTAACTGCTTCCTGTACTTCATCAGGATCCAGGTCCTGGACACAAAACCAGATTTACAACACGATTAAAACCTCTTTTTTCTTCCTCCAGCTGTTCTCACGTTAACGTCAGGATTTTAAATCTGTAACTTTATTTATAATCTGTGCGACGGCCTCCGTTGTTACAGGAGACAGATAATAAAACACACTTTAATGGAGATAAAACACACACACACACACACACACACACACACACACACAGAGTACATTTAAAATGAAAATATCTCCACCACAATTTAAAATCAACGTCGTCTGCACCAAACTCCATTCAAAAAACACTGGATTTAAAAGCCCAGCTGCAGCCTCACACAGCTGGATGTGACGGACAGAGGTGGAGGAGGCCGACCGGTCTGCACAGATCCTGTTACCAGACCCTGGTCTGACCCCCCCCTCCCGCCTCACCCACCACCCCCATCATCAACAACCCCCCTGGGACCCCACTGAGAGGAGGAGACGGAGACTCATCCTGAGGAGAGGAAAAACCACGACGGCGACGACGACGGGAGGAAACTTCAGCCCGGACTGAGAATCAGATTTTACATGTGAAAATATTTAAATTCAGTTTTTATTAAAATCTAAATTTAATGTTTTCATTTGAGTGATTTTAACCTGCAGGAATCTTTAGTTTTATTTTGTGTTTTCAGGACAAATGTTGGTGAATTTTTTACAAAACTTCTGCTCAATGAAATAAAATAAAAACGTGTTTTTAAAATTAATTTAATGATGATTAAATGTGCTGTGTCTTTACTGAACTGACGGATTGTTCCTTTAAATAAAATCAGGCCTTTAACTTTATTTTCCTGCTCAGAGAAGAATTAAAACCTGAGTCTGAGAGTTTGATAAAAACAAATAAAAATAATCCTGTGAAATAAAAGCGGCTTCATTATTAATGCAGCAGCTGCGGGGGGGTGAGGAGGGGGGGGGGGGGGGGGCACGGCTCCTCGCGCTGCGACACAAAGAGGAAAAACAAGAGTTTTTAAAAAAGGAAGAGAAAAGTGTGAAGATCCAGAGACTGAAGAGATGAAATGTTGAATATTAAATGTAGATGAAGTGAAAACAGGATGTTGGTTCACTTCATGGTTTTATGAGTTTATGATAAAAACTGGACCCCCCCCCCCCCCCGCGGAGCAACAAACAAACAGAAAAATAAAAACTAAAAAAGAAAAGCTGAAGTGAATCTGTTCACTTTTTAAATTTCCGCAGATTTTTGTTCAAATTTAAACGAATTTTAACGTCAAACTTTTAGTTTTTTTATAAATTTGATTTAAAGAAAAAAATTCAGATGTTTTTTATTCTCCGTGCACGCGCCTCCCTGACAGTCTGACGGTCGGATACGCACGCGCCTCAGGGAACAAAAACCGGAGAGAGAATAAAAAGTGATTAAAGAATCCGATCCGGACTCAGACCCGGGTTTAAACCCTTAGCCGGATTCGGACTGACGCGGTGCACGAGCCGCGCGGAGCCACAGGTCCTCACGCGGGGCTCGGGTGTATAACGGTTTTTCCTGGTTTCAGCTCAGACCTCCTCCACCCGGCGGGTCCCGGTCCCAGCGGGTCCAGGCCCCGGCTCCATCACACACCCTCAGCCCCCTGAAACCTCCTCACGGTCCCGTTAGAAAACTTTCTGTCCCGGGGACCGGCGGACAGAGACGGGGACCTCCCGGGTCCCGGGTTGGGCTGGCCGGGCGGGGACTCCCGGAGTTTGTGGGACTTTGTTGCGGGACTTTGTGTGTGTGAGAGTGTGTGCGGGTCTTACCGTTCTTCCTCCGGGGGTTGGCCTGTTTTCGCCTCTTGCAGCGGGGACCCTCCGCCATGATCTCCTGCTTCATTGATAAGTCAGTCCAGTCCGCATGGGCTCCTCGATCCGGCTCCGCTCCGCCGCTCCTCCCCGCTCCCTGACAACCAGCAACACACACAGTAAATCCCACGACCAGGACCCACCCGGACCTCACCCAGCGCACTCTGAGGACCGGGCTGAAGTTGTGATCCGGATCAGTTCAGACCGTCCGGACTGAGAGTTTGTGGTTTTTAGTTTGTTTGTTTTGCTGGAGAGCGTGCACCGAGCGCACCGCACCGCCCCGCGTCCCCGTCCGCCTGATCTGAGCTGAGAGGAGTCTCTGCTGGTCTGACGGGGGGGGCGGACACACACACACACACACACACACACACACACACACACACTGCTCCTCCTCCACTTTCTGACACAAAAACTCAAACTTGTTGATTTGCTCCTCGCGCCTGTTTCCCGCGTGCCACCCTCTTTCTCTCATTTATTTATTTTTTTTCCTGTGCGTGAGAGTTCACCTGATCACCCTCATCGATCAGTAACCGGTACCTGGACCAGGACCGGCTCGGGGACAGGATCTGGATCAGGTTATATAAGCTGAGAGTCGGGCCTGTGGTTGTGTAACCTGAGCGCGCGACACATCAATAAAACTGACACATAATCAATATGTTTCTGATCAGGTTTGATGACCCCACCCTCCACCCCGGGTCTCTGGTCTCCATCCTGGAGTCTGGACCTCCGGCAGCTCTGGATGTGAGAGCGGGGAGCGGCGGAGCAGGACGCGGGGACAGACCTCCTCCTCCTCGGCCTGCCTGCCTCCCTCCTGCCGCTCCTCTCTTCCTGACCCCCCCGCTCATCTCCTCTCCTCCATCCATCCTCACCTGAGCGAGCGGGAGCGCGCACCTGCCTCCTTTGCTCTCACCTGGCCGCACAGGTAGAGCGGCGCAGGTGAACGGCGCGCGCGCGCTTTGATTGGCTCCTGAGAGAGCGCGAGCGGAGGTGGAGGACACCTACCTGCCGGAGAGGCTCCGCGAGTCCTCCCGCTGAACCGCACGAGCCGCGAGGAAGAGGAGAAGTGCTGTTGCTGCTGCGGCGGCGGCGCGTGCACCCCCTCCCTGGAATATGACAGAGACCTGGACGGGGTCCCGGTGAGTCCCGGTGAGTCCCGGTGTTGGAGCAGCGCCGCGGCCGGGCAGCGGAGCGTCGGTCCGGGCGGCAGGTCGGGACTGATCCGGTATCAGAGCGGTCTGAGAGCCGCCTCCCGCCGGAGCCTGTCACCGTTTTTTTCCCTGCAACATAAACAGGCGCGAGACCTTCTAGCACCACGCGCCACCTATCTTCACGCGGAGGGATAATTGAGGAGTGTTTCCCGCCTCCTCCTCCTCCTCCTCCGCCTCCTCGTGCACGCCATCACCTCCTCCTCTGATCCGGATCACTCTTTGTTCCTGATCAGCTGCGGGGTTCTGGTCTCAGTTTGCGGCTCGTGCCGGTTCACAGAGTCCACGCGGCCCCTCGTGCCGCACACACACCGTAAACACACCTGACAGGTTCACACAGGTAGAGTTACCTGAGCAGGTGAAGCCTCTGAGCAGCGGCACGCGCTCTCTGTCTCTCCGCTCAGACAGGAGGCAGGCGCACGCGCAGAGGTGAGCCGGGCTGAACAGGTGGAGCACACCTGAGACCTGTCACCGCCTGACTGATGGTCACGTGTCCGGTCCAAACACAAACACATCCGGAGTTTGATTGACAGGTGACGTGACCTCAGGTCAGATTCAATAAAAACTGTAAAATCTGTTTTAATTTATTACATATAAATATTTTAAAGTAAATATAATAAATACATGTGACGAAAAATCTGTTTATTAACATCAATAAATAAACAACAAACATTTAAAGAAAAGAAAAATGTGAACAACAGATTAAAAAAATATTTATTTAAAAAGATAAATATGTTTCTAAATTAAAAACATGTAAATAAAATATTTAAATGTAAAAAATAAAACAATAATTGAAACATATTTTAAAATGACAAAATGTTTTAACTATTTTTGAAAACAAAAACATTTAAAAACATAAAAATTAGTTAAATTCACAGATTAAATAAAATTAGTTCAATGTTTTAATAAGTTTAGATATTTTTACTTTAAAATAATTTGAAATGTGTTTAAAGTTTAAAAAATTCAGGTTGAACTCAGGTGTGGTCATGTGATCGCACCTGTACAGAGGTACACCTGACAGACAGGTGACGTGTCATCCTGTTCAAAGCTACACCTTCAAATTAAAGTAGTCTCTTTCCTGTCAAAATAAAAGTCCCGTGTGTGTGTGATTTCAAAATAAAGTTGTCAGGTGGGAGCAGCTTCCTGTCTGATCTGAGATCAGTTCAAAGAAAGAGGAAGTGAGAGGCAGCGAGTCAGAGACCTGTGAAGGGTTTGTCATCATCATGTGACACACACACACACACACACACACACACACACACACATTGTGTAGTTGTTGCCTCAGTTATGTTACAACATGAACGGAAACACTAAAGGTGACAGATGAAGTTCAAGAGAGGACGACAAAGCTGCTGAGTCACTGACTCATCACAGCAACAACACAACAACAAACACAATGACAACATAACAACAAACACAATGACAACACAACAACAAACACAATGACAACACAACAACAACACAACAACAAACACAATGACAACACAACAACACAACAACAACACAACAACAAACACAACAACAAACACAACAACAAACACAACAACAAACACAATGACAACACAACAACAAACACAACAACAAACACAATGACAACACAACAACAAACACAACAACAAACACAACAACAACAACAACAACACAACAACAAACACAACAACAAACACAATGACAAACACAATGACAACAAACACAACAACAACAACAAACACAACAACAAACACAATGACAACAACAAACACAACAACAAACACAATGACAACAACAAACACAACAACAAACACAATGACAACACAACAACACAACAACAAACACAACAACAACACAACAACAAACACAACAACAAACACAACAACAAACACAATGACAACACAACAACAACAAACACAACAATAAACACAACAACAAACACAACAACAAACACAATGACAACATAACAACACAATGACAACAAACACAACAACAACAACAACAAACACAACGACAACAACAACAAACACAACAACAAACACAATGACAAACACAATGACAACAACAAACACAACAACAAACACAATGACAACACAACAACAAACACAACAACAACAAACACAACAACAAACACAATGATAACAAACACAACAAACACAATGACAACAAACACAACAACAAACACAACAACAACAACAACAAACACAACAACAACAAGAAACACAACAACAAACACAATGATAACAAACACAACAAACACACCGACACAGCTCCAAACGTACAGTAAACTATTCTGATCATGAGAACCATAAAAGGTCAGAGCTTTTAATTCCACCTCATGGTCTTCATCAGTGAGGGGAGGCTGTCGTCATGTGATGAACCTGTGAGCCAATCACAGCTGAGCAAGACGTGACATCATCATCATCATAATAATGAGTATAATTTAGATTTTAAATTGATGAAACTTTAAGCATTATTATTGTTTAATATAGAAACATGATCAAATATTTATTAACATGTTAACGATATAAACTGTTTAATTTCAGCTGTAACATTAAACAAATGTTACATATATTAATGTCAGTATGTTCCCCCCCGACCCCTCTGAACAGACCTCCTGCTGTGAACTGATCCAGAGTCAGTCAACAGGAACATTAATCTGTAATCTGCAGAGATCACTGTCATACTGCTGCATGTTACACCGGGGGGGGGGGGGGTAATCCTGTAGGGAGGGGGGGTGATGAGACACTGAGCTCATAAAGGTGGGACGACCTGCAGAAACTGATCAGGTGACCTTTGACCTTTACAGCCAGGTCTTTTATTTTTTTTATCATTATCACTTTAAAACTTTTATTTTGAAATGTCCTGTGATTGGTGGAGGAGGTGGAGGCGGAGCTTGGTAAACTTGATCATTGGTCATGTGACAGCTCAGGTGGATGATGATCTGTGATGGAGACGGGTGTTAAAGGGGTATTACACTAATCACAGTGTAAGTGTTCCCATTAGGCTTACAGCAGCTGGGGGGGGCTGGAACCAACACTAATGACACTGACCCTCAAAGGTCTCTGGCTGAGAACTGAATCCACCTGGTCTCTGGATGTGGACCGGTCTATCTGGTCTCTGGTGTGGACCTGGTCTACCCGGCCTCTGGATGTGGACCCAGTCAGTCCAGTCTCTGGATGTGGACTCAGACTGCCCGGTCTCTGGATGTGGACCTGGTCTACCCGGTCTCTGGATGTGGACCTGGTCTACCCGGCCTCTGGATGTGGACCCAGTCTACCTGGCTTCTGGATGTAGACCCAGTCTGTCCAGTCTCTCAATGTGGACCCCTCTTATCTGGTCTCTGGATGTGGACCCAGTCTACCTGGCCTCTGGATGTGGACCCTGTCCAGTCTCTGGATGTGGACCCTTCTTATCTGGTCTCTGGATGTGGATTCAGACTACCCGGTCATCTGGATGTGGACCCAGTCTACCTGGTGTCTGGATGTGGACCTGGTCTACCCGGTCAGTGAAATGCACCCTGGCAGTGGTAGTTCTCTCCCTCAGTGACTCTGCTCCTGATGCTGATGATGATAAATGTCGAGTGAGTCCCACACACTGATCTCAGACCTGAATCAGATCTGGAGTCTCTGCTGAGCCTCTGGTTTCACATCGTGTTGTCAAATGATTCGATAAACTTTAATGATCCCACGTAGGAAAATAAACTGAGCTGACTCAGCATCAGTTCTCTGTTTCTGTGTTTCACAGTCCCCATCAGTCTGATCTGGTTTCTGCTGATTTCAGGTTTCAGTGTTTTCAAGGATTCTCCAGCATAGTGCCTACATCAACTGGAAGATCACAAACTTTTACTTTGGAAAACTTTCTGTGTTCTTACTGTATTTATGACCAGCTAGCTAATCCCTGCATCCTGTAGTTACTCAGTCATTTTTTAAACAACCAGCTTCTGAATTCTGCTCATGAAATGATGAAGTGTTGAAACTAATCAACATTAGCTTCTAGGTCAAGTCCAGCAAGCCCAGAGTTAAGTTCAGTTAGCTCAGTTAGTCAGTTAGTCTCGAGGTTCAGTTAGCTCAGACTTAGCTTCTAGGTTCAGTTAGTTCAGTTAGCTTCTAGGCCCAGTTAGCTCAGAGTTAGCTTCTAGGTGCAGTTAGCTCAGTTAGTCTCGAGGTTCAGTTAGCTCAGACTTAGCTTCTAGGTTTAGGTAGCTCAGTTAGCCTCTAGGCCCAGTTAGCTCAGAGTTGGCTTTTAGGTCTACTTAGCTCAGTAGTCTTGAGGCTCAGTTAGCTCAGAGTTTGGTCTACTTAGCTTATAGCCTTAGTTGGCATCTACGTATACTTAGCTTAGAGTTAGCCTCTAGGTTCAGTTAGCTCAGTTGGTCTCGAGGCTCAGTTAGCTCAGAGTTAGCCTCTAGGTTCAGTTAGCTCAGTTGGTCTTGAGGCTCAGTTAGTTCAGAGTTAGCTTCTAGGTTCAGTTCAGTTAATTCAGAGTTAGCATCTAAGGACAGTTAGATCAGAGTTAGCTTCTAGGTCTTGACTCCTGTCTCTTGTAAACTAAATCCTGATGACAACAGGATTGATTGTTGACTAGTGTGTTAAGATAAAAGCATGTAAATCAAACAGATGGAGGATTGATTGATTTCTTCTTGTTGTTAATCTAGGCCTGGTCCTCTGTCTGGAGTGACAGGATGTCAGTGTACAGATATTTTTAACCCTGTGGTTGTTCCTGGTGGTGGTGATGCCTTCAGGAGCTCTGATAAAGACTAACAACATCCTGTGGAGTCTGACAGCAGAAACAGCCTGTTCACAGCCACACTCAACAGAATAAGAATGGAAAAATTAAATATAATATTTCAGTAAACACTATATAATACAACCTTGATCAGGTCCCTATAAAACAGTGACTGTACTTGGTTTGGTGACAGAAAACCAGACTGGGAAGAACTGGTCCAGCTCAGACTGGTCCCTGCTGAGGCCTGCAGAGTTGCTGCTGCAGCTGCTGAGATACCTGAGGAGGAAACAGGAGGATGTGAGTGTGGACAGATTACAGTGTCAGAGTGTCAGTGTTATCTGACAGTCTGACCTCAGGAGGAAGCTAATGTGACGACTGATAGTTAAACACAGAGAGAAACTGACATATTACAGAGGCCGCAGGAGTCCGGACGTCAGGACTCAACTGACAGAAACCAGACGAGTCTGGAACTTCTGAGGCCTCCTGATCAGCCCTGTAACTGTAAAGGTGATGAATCTATTGTACATAAAACAACACACTTTACATCAGAACGTCCCATAGAAAATGGTGCTGGTGTTGCAGTACCACAGGTGGCCACTGGCTGACTGGTGGAGCTGTAACAGTCACAGGATGTTTGTGGAGCAGTACTATATGCTAACAAACTGACCTCAGGTCAAACCAGGCAGAATGAATGTAGAAAAACATAGTTTGACGCCAACAGGAGCTAACGTCAGCCAGCTAACCTAGCTACTGTTAGCACCCACTGGTAAAAGCAGGTATGCCTAATGTATGATCTGGGTTTTACAGGGTGTTTCTCGCTACGAGTCCATATCTTCATGTTTCATTTGTCAGTTCCTTTCCGTGCTGCAAAGTGAAGGTGAACACAACTGGCTTTAGCTAGCTATTTTTGCCAGCTAAGGGGAAAATAGACAGCCTTAGCTGGCTATTTTCTGTATTTTTGGGTACTTGCTAACGTTAGCTATGTGAGCTAGCTAATACTTTTACTGGCATGTGCTAACATTAGCTAGGTTAACCCATAGCTTATAGGGGTAACAGCTTTTACTAGTGGCAACAAACTTTGCCTTTGTTTATGTGTTTAAAAACTGTAATTTATCAACTGCAGCCATTACCAGGAAATAGTATTTTAATTGGTTGTTACCTCAGATTTAACAAGCAGAATGCTGCTGTTTGAAATGTGGCTACAGTATCTACTGCTAGCAAGATTAGCATTGAAGATACGGTGGACCCAGTTAGTACAGCACCACCTACAGTTCAGGAGAGGAACGACATGAGCCTTGTTTATGGACAGACAGAGGACGTCTCTCTCAGCCTACAGAGCTTTAACTTGTTAATTAATGACCACCATGAGTGTGACGGACTCTTCCTCTTTTCTCACGGTGACAGAAGGTTGTTGTATGTTTTTCCGGTCTGTAATAAAGAAATAAAGAGAGCTGAAACGACAGCAGATAGTGTGTGCAGTGAGAACTCTTCAAACTGTCGTCTTTAAATAAAATACAGCTGCAGGAAACCTGTGTTAGGATGCCAGTTCATCCTCCTACCTGACTCACTGTTAATCCCACAACAAACCCTCAGGTTTACAGGAGCCCTCTCTGTCTAATGAATGGACTCTGCCGGACCTTTCATGTCCACACGGTGACCTTCATCATGGTGGGGGAGGATGGACTGTGACAGGCTTTGTCCTTTAAAAAAGAAGCAGAGATGGAGTAGAGTTTCTCTTTAATGTGAAGCAGAGACGGTTTGACTTTGGATTAGTGTGAGCGGCTCAGCGCGAGCCGGCGGGCAGGATTAGTTTGTACCTGTGAAAAGGCTGTCAGGTAGATTGAACAGGAAGCTGTGATGAGAGGAGGATAAGTGGGAGGAGGAGAGTGGAGGAGTCTTATTCCTCCTCTTTAATCCAGCCTGAAGAGGAGTGAGTGGGATCACATTCAACAGACCAGGGACAATAAGTCAGCATCATTGGAAGGGAGACATGGAGGGAACAGAGAGCACCAGGGCTGAGACCAGGAAAGATATCAACAGGCTAACATGCTAACAGATCAATATGTTAACCTGTCATCTGTACTGTTTCAGATCAGGTCTAATAATTTGTGGGTCTATCTGGACTACAAAGTGACTTGATCCATATCAGACTGGGTCCTGCTGATCCCTCTTCTACCTTTTAAATCATCCTGTTGGAGCCTTGGATCAAGTGTGCTCATCAGGTCCTGCCAGACTGGTTCCAGTTGTCCTCAATCTATTTCAGATCTGGCCTGAGTGGATTCAGGTCCCTCTTTCATCGCCTCTAATTATCTTTGTATGTAGTCTTCCCTTTGCTCCAGGTGGACCAGGCCTGACTGTTTGAAATTAAGTTAATCTACGTTGGATTCAGGCAGATTTCTACAGGTTGGAGACCTCTGGTTCAGAAACATTCTGTTCCTGGATCTTCAGCCTGAAAGTTTCTGAAATAAGAGCTGTAAATAACATGATGTATAATGTGATCTCAGGTCTTAACCTCTGCTTGTAAAACGTGTTTCTGTCTCATAACGTCTGAATAATGAGCCGTCAGGAGTCGTTCCAGCTTCAGTCGGAGGATCTCTGAGGATTCTGGACTGTTGGAGGTTCACAGTCGTGTGGGTGCTGCTAACTGAAAACAGACCTGTGCAGTGTTTTATGAGGCAGAGGTTCAGATCTGATCCAGATCTGCTGCAGAGACTACGACTGATCTACAGCTCAGGATCAATCAACCTCTCCTCAGCTCCTGTCTTTAAAACAGGATGATTGATGAGTTGACCTGTGAGCAGTGTTTTCATGTATGCAGAGTATCTTATTATCACATCATGTCAATAAATACTTTGTGTCTACAGTCACGTGGATCTGAGCTCAGATAAGTTTGGTGAACCAGATCTGTGGTTTCACACCAAATCTGAATGAAATCTTTATTCACCTGTTTCCAAGGTGCATGGAAAGAAAACATCAGAAGATAAAGTCCAGCATCATTTGGAATTTAAATTAGTCAGAAATCAGACCAAACATCAGTCAGATTAAACCAAACATCAGTCATGAATTGTCCTGTGTTACAGTAGCAGCGTAGACTCTTCACAGTGAGGTCGTATCATTGTGTCAGAGTGTAAATGTAGAAGCCTGGTCCAGCTGCGAGTCCTGTCTGTCCTCAGCAGCAGGTTTCTGTCTCGCTCTGACATCCAGGCGGTTTTCAGCCTCTCTGTGTTTACCCAGGAACCAGAGTCGGGTCAGGACGTCCCGACAACTTTGTGTTTGACCCCCCCCCAGCATGTTGTTTTAGGGAGGTTTACTCTGTATCTGTCTGTGGACTCCCTGAGGACTGAAACTGAGCCGACAGAGATGAAGACATTAGTGAGGGGAGACACATACAGTCTGAGGTTTTTACAGATATCTGATCTGAACCATCAAAGACTAAGAACAGAGAGTTAAAGGAAGTTCTAAAGGCTTTTCTCTTGTTTTTCTGAAGCGCCTGTGGTGGTTCTTTCTCTCCATAAAACACGTCCACCCACTCCCTGGTATGAAAACACAGTCTGCTGGAGACAATGAGGACATCCTACATGCTGTATAAGCCTGTCAGTGTGGGGATGGAAGAAGAAAAAGAAAAGGGCTGAGAGTGACGAGGCTGGAAACAAACGAAGCTGAAGGAAGTTAGTTTGTGTAGAAGAAGAAGGAGAAGGAGAAGGTCCACTCCTCCTGTTGAGAGTCTGTCAGACCAACAGGATGTGTGTTTTAATCTGTGTGTAGGAGGAGGAGTCGGTCAGGACCAGACATTACTGCTGCAGGAAAACAAAAGCTCTGACGGTCGGCAGGAAGCTTCATTAAGGAGGATTAAAACACAAACGCTCAGAGCTGCTGCTGCTACAGAGGTCTGTTCAGCAGTCAGTCAGGACAGGACGGTAGCTGCAGACCTGGGGGTGTCAACTCATAAAGACGTTAGCATGTTAGCATCCTCTGTCTGTATAAGAAGCACAGAGGTGGTTCATGTCATTTTAATCATAAAATTCAATTCTCCTGGTTGCAGACAGCCGTCATCATTCCTCTGCTTTCTTTCCCTCTCGTCCTGTCTATCTCCACTGTCTCTGTCAATAAAGGCGTAAAAAAAACTGATGCATTCTGGGAAATAAGCAGCATGTAATCCGTCATTATTTAATCTGTACTGTGGTTATAGTGAGCGAGCTCGTCCTCAGAGTCTGACTCTGTCAAACCTTTTCGGTTTTACTACAAATGGACGTTTGACTCTGGGTTAGAGTGAGAGGATGAATTATATCAATGACAGGCCCCCACACAGACAGGTGTACAGGTGTGTGTTGTTGTGTTGATGGTGTCGAGCTTGAAGCTCAAACAGCAGGTGGGCCATATGGACACACACACACACACACACACACATCATTCTGCTCCTGTTAAACACCTTCGATGCTTCGTTAGTGACGGAGGCTGGTGGAGGTGAACAGGTCCTCACAGGTGGAGTCACACACAAACTTGTTACAGAGGCCAATACAACCTGTTTTTATTCATATACATCCACCTTATGGAGTCAGGATGTCAGTGAATTATCAGGTCATCTGTTGAAGCTGTCAGACGTCCACTCTGCCGGACATTAGTCCTGGATTACTGACGTCCTGCAGGAGGAACAGGTGAAGGTTCACAGGTTTGACCACAGGTGAGGTGTTTGCAGTTTAGAGTTGAACTGTTTCCTGGTTGTTTGGTTTGAGCTCAGTGACGCCTTCTTCAGAAAACCTGTGCAGGGTCTTGTTCACAGGAAGTGTTGATGCAGATCAACAGATCTGATCTTGATACAATCAGTACATCTCATATTAATACAAAGAATTTCTTCTTTCACAGGCCTCATATGTTCCATCTAATACAGTTTAGTTCCCTTCTCCAGTTTTACATTTAACTTTATTTTTTTCATTTTGGTTCGACTCCTTTAACTACTCCTTCATACTTTCTGCTACAGAAACATTCAACTATCAAAACTTTCAACTGTTTAGGACATTTATGCTTATTCTTTTTTCTAATATTTATTCATATATTTACATTTTTCAGCTTTTTCTTATTTTTTTTGCCATTCAAATGAATGCCTCAGCTATTATTTTCAGCTTTCAACTTCCAAATTTTGCTTCTGCATTTACCTGTTTTTTTTTCAGTGATTTCCTGCCATTTTTCAGCATTGCTTCAGTGATTCCTTCAGCTCTCTGCAGTCACTCTGTAAATAATGAAGGTTTCAGCTTCTCAAAAATCAACGCTCAGTATTTTTACATTTATTTATTTATCTTTAGGATTTAATGAAGACATGGGGGTTTCATGCTGCAGGTCGAACAAAACAAGCAGTTTACATACAGTGTCAGTGACGTCCTCTTCAGAAAACCTGTGCAGGGTCTTCAGATATAAAAACATATTGTATATAAATTCAGTTATTCAAAGGAACAGTTCAGTATTTTCTGAAGATGTTTGGTTTTCATGCTGCAGGTCGGACAGTTGGGGTTTGTGAACTCAGTCTGGATCAGAGTCAGATAAGAATAAAAATAGCAAAAAAAAAACAAAAAAAAAAAAAAACAGGCGTCACAGTTTCCAAAGCAATAAGTAAAGGTCCTGCAGGCTGATGACTGTGCTGACAGGTTTCTTCCATCAGGTCCTCACAGGGCTGCAGTAAGTCAGGTCTGAAAGTGGTGATGCTGTGGGTGAATTCCTCATCACCAACCTGCAGCTGATTCATTCAGAGACAGAAAACAAACCTCAGAGTTTTTATGTTTTCAGCTGAAAAGTGAACGTGCTCCATCCCTGAAGAGAAACCGCTCTAAGGCAGAGTTTAAAGGTTTTCCATGACACACACACTCTCTCTGTCTGTGAAGCTGTTTAAACATGCCAACATGGCGGCAGCAGGTGGTGCAGGCGTGTAGCAGCAGACCTCTTTGGCCTGATCCAGGATCAGCGGTTCAGCTCTGTCACATATGGTGCTGTGAAGATGGTGGCATTAAAAAGTTTGACTCGACCATCTGTGAAGCGCCTGCAGTCAGCGCTCTGTCAACACCCACCGTTTGTTCTCTGTGTTGACTTCACCTGTTTGATCGACTCGTACCTTCAGTAACACACCACAGGAAGTCCGACACAGCCCAGAGTCCGACACAGCCCAGAGTCCAACACAGCCCAGAGTCCAACACAACCCAGGCCGGCCGGCAGCCTCCCACAGGTGAGCTTCATCAAAGGAGGAGGTTTATTTGAGGGTGGACTCGTGTCAAAATACCACGGGGTGTCCCAACGGCCTCATGGGAAAAACTCACTGAGAGTCTGATGAAAGGTGTCACAGCTGCTGTTTCAACTCTGATCAATACAACCAACACTCTTCATGTCCTACAGAACCCACAGTCACTGATCCTCTGAGGACTGAGTCTCTCAAAACATGAACAACCCTCCTGAGTGTAGTTCAGCTGTGAAACATGTCAGCTGAGCTCTCAGCAGTCTGAGGATTATATCTCACACTGAGACTGGAGGAGACCCTGTCAGGACTACAAACATGGCTGACTCACCCTGAGACAGCTTATAAATGACAGTCAGATGCTGACATGTTGAATAAAACCACAGACCTGGGCAGCATTACCCTGCCTTCATGTGGCTCTGTGTCAACAACCAAAGGCAGAAGATTCAGGGGATTTCTTAAAGTGAATGTTTCACAATCTTTACTCCATGACTACTGATGTTACTCTGAATGTTACTCTGCAGCTGTGAACTTTGGATGTTACCATGTATGTTTCTCTGTATGTCATTACTTAGCACGCCGTTACGTACACTGCACATCAGTGCTCTGTACATCGTTACTCTGTATGTCGTTACTCATGTCGTTACTCTGTACAATGTTACTCTGTACGATGTTACTCTGTACGATGTTATTCACGTTGTTACTCTGTACGATGTTACTCTGTACGATGTTATTCACGTTGTTACTCTGTACGATGTTACTCTGTATGATGTTACTCACGTTGTTACTCTGTACGTTGTTACTCTGTATGATGTTACTTCACATGCTGTTATTCCACGTTGTGTTCATTAGGCTTAGGTCTACGCCTGCTTTAATCTGTACATTACTTCATGACGAGGTGTGTCATTGTGAGACTCTGAGTTGGTTTCTAAATGTGAACTGAAAGACTTGAGTGTCAGAGTCTAGTGTCTGTGTTGTTTCTGCTGAGGTGAATCAGTAAACTGACTCTTTCCTCAGGAGATCATCCTGACTGATTCAAACTCTGTCCATGGCCATCACATTATTCACCAGTGTTAGACTGAACCTTGTGATTTCTGCTGATTCTGTGAGAGGAGATGTGCTGATGGAGACAGAAGCTGTTAATGTAGCAGAGGAGGAGGATGGAGAGTTTCTGCTGAAGCTCTGGAGTAAAACAGGATGCTGATCAAATCAACAGTCATTATCTGAATGAGTCAGCTGATCGGCTCGTTAACGGTGTCGGAGCAGAGACCCGCCCTGCATCTGATGCACAACTGTTACTGTTGTTAATCAATCATCAGGCGACGCTATCAAACACAGAGGTCCAACCAACAGTCCAGAACTGTCCAGGTCCAGGTCCAGGTCCAGGTTCAGGTTGACAGAAACATGAGTTATAACATCTACTGTTCTGAGGACAGAAAACCTCCATTGATGAGTTAATTGATTATTGTTAATTGATGAGTCTGTCCATTGATTTCCTGCCGTTGATCTGGGTCCAGACGTGGACTGATGGGCCCCCCTCCCTCCGTCCCACAGAGGACCCAGAGTTTGTGGTTAGTTTGTGTTTTCATAAATGAAATAAGTCTGTGTCAGTGTCAGACCTCTGTGTGAAGGTCAGAAAATAAAACCAGGTCCAGGTTCAGGACTGAGTCCTCTCTCAGATCCCTGGCACGCATAATAACACAGTGACTGTTGTGGTTAGTCCTCTGAGACCAGCAGAGTCCTCTCAGTCTGGATCATGGTGGTTTCAGGCTGAGAGGGATGAACCACAGGAGGCCCAGAACCAGGACCCCACCCTGTCACAGACGGGATTAACTGAATTCCTCATCACAAACAGAGGAGTTTATGAAGGACTCATTACAGATTCAGGACTGCAGCTCCTGCCCACCAAGGAGGAATTCACTGCTAGAGTCAGACCAGCTCCGAGTCCTGTATCTGTCCTGCAGGGTTCACTGTCTCTGCTAACTCTGGGGAACCCAGATCCACCAGACTGGACCAGACCATGAGGAGAGGTAGGCTAATGTTCTAATGTTTGGATCTAAATCTGTATCTGGATTCAACATTTCTATCACTTTTACATAACTGATCATCTTTATTAATCTTTATTAACGTCTAATAATGTTTATTAATGTCTAATAATGTTTATTAACGTCTAATAATGTTTATTAAAGCTGATGGGATCTGTCTGAATGCAGGGTTTTTATATTTTTGGTCAGAGCTCCTTCTGCTTCATATAAACCTGCAGCTCATCACCAGAGTTGAGTGACGTTACATTCAAAAGTGACTTGGTAAGTTACAACATTACTAAAAAGCAATGTGTTACGTTGGTTACGTCCCACTGTTAGCTGTTAGCTGTTAGCTTAGCTTCTAGAGTTGATCACAGCTGACAGACGCAGAAAAAAAAGGAGCTGACTGTGTGGACGGGTTTTAGTTTTGTTTCTCTGCTGATGGTATGTTACTCATTTCAACATAGAAGTAATCAGAGTACTCTGACATGTTAAACTTTTTATTCATCCAAAACCTGGCTGTTGTGGTCGTTGTTCCCGTCACGTGAGGAGAAGTCGATTACGGATCATGTGACCCACAGGAATCCTGAAACACAGGGTCAGACAGTTCGCTCCTCGTTCAGGATCCAGGATCTGTTACTGTGTGAAGTTCTGCAGCAGCAGAACACAGTGTGAAGCTTTATTACAGCACAGGTCTCAGTCTGTGGAGGAGG
Organism: Lates calcarifer; assembly: GCF_001640805.2. Classification (NCBI taxonomy): domain Eukaryota; kingdom Metazoa; phylum Chordata; class Actinopteri; family Centropomidae; genus Lates; species Lates calcarifer. The sequence goes on from NW_026117523.1 coordinate 365,171, forward strand.
TGGAGGGAGGTTAAATGGTGGAGAGGACTGAGGTCAGGACAGAGCTTTGTCTTTAACCCTGAACACTGTCGGTCGGTGTGTCTGAAGGTTCAGTCTGATCCTGTAGATTAAAACCTCTGCAGGAATCTTCCTCATGATCTGGAAAAACTTCTTCTCTGTGTTTTATTTTTTCCTCTAAAATCCCCGTCAGTGACTCAGTCAGGCGACCGAGCGGTGACACAATCTGCTGCTGCTGGATGAAGAGTTCCCTCCTCCTCCTCCTCCTCCTCTCTGGTATGTCACTGCTTCGCCTGGTCTCAGACCAACAACCACAGAGGGAGGGAAACACTGGCTTTTATTTTTTCTCTCTGGCTGTACACAGATCCAGATGTAACCTCAGAGTTTTAACTCCTCACTGTTCCCTCAGCTGAACATCAAACACAGAAGACAAACATCACGTGTTACTGTGAGTCATTATTATTACAGAGCAGTCCTCAGTCTGGAAACAGCCAAATATCTCACAACAAAGGTGTGAAAAATATTAGTGATAAATAAACATTAAATATCCCAAAACACACGAGTTTAATACATGAATACTATTAGAAAGTTACTGGAAAACAACTGACAACACACGAATGATATGTGTGAAAAAAGAAGAATATTCCCCAAAAATATTAGTTTAATACATTAATACTATTAGAAAGGTGCTTGGAAAAATATTTTCAAAAATGACAAGAAATTAGTGAAATGTGTGAAAAATTAGAATAGAATATCAATAAAATACGAGGAAAATATCCCCTGAAATATTGATACTATTGGAAAGTTACTGGGACAAATGTTCAGAAAAACTCTGAAACAAAAAAGAATAATAAAACATGTCAGGAAAATAGACCCCCACCCCCCCCACACCTGGAAAAAATGTACAAAAATAAGACAAAAAAATGAAAAAGTGAAAAATATTAATAACTGGTCACTAAGTGAAGTACCCAAATATAATTATTTATATACTTTATTAATATTAGAAAGTGACTGGGGAAAAATATCAGTAAAATCCACAAAAGCTGATAAATATCTGACAAAGGTTAATAAACGGAGAACTGTGACATCTGGTGATAAATGATAAGATGAATCTGCAGAGATTATATTTGTGCTCTGGTCTGTTTGTCGTACGTTGTTTCTCTCTCTGATGATTTCAGGGTGAAAACAGTCGTTCAGATGAACATGGTGTAGTTTGCTGTTAATGTGAGGTCAGTCCCACTCTGACCTCTGACCTCTCACCTCCACCCTGCACCATGATGAAGCTCAGGTCCGCTGGTCGAGAGTCTGACTGACTCCTCATTGTGTGACAGGTTACTGAGCGTGCTCAGACCCCCCCGCCCCCCAGTAGAGGCTAATACTGGCTCATCAGAGGAATTCAGGGGGAATTTATGCACCGTCTCCCGGCTAATTGAATTAGACGCATGGTGTCGACAGTGTGTCCATTGTAGAAGCTGCACAATGTTGGGTTTCATGCGTCCAGAGCTCAGGGTGGAATTCTGTGCCATTTAGACCCCCACGCCCCCCCCCCCAACAACGGCATCCCAACCACTGGCTCTTTATTTTGTTCCAGTCAGTGATCTGCCCCGGGCTTCAGGCTCCATCAGAGGGCCATCATTAACCAGCCGAGGGGAGGGCAGTCAGCACCACAGGATCAGACCGGAGGGGTCGAGTCACCTACAGGACAACCGGGTGGGAGGGGGGCACAGTGGTCATTACTCCACACACTGAGTTTCATGTGTATAACTACTATTAATATCTGATATATGACCTCATTTAACACACAGTGCATATATATATATATATATATGACCATATATAAACATATTAAATGTCTATATTTAGTCCATTTTCTGTGACCATATTTACACATGTAATATTTCAGAATACGTATGTATGTTCATGTTTAGTGTATTTTCTCATATATACAAACATGTTTTAAGCAACTATGTGCGTAATGTTGTATGCCAGTGTATTAAAAATCTGACTATGACCCAAACTTGTTCGCTAAATCAGCAGAGCAGATGTACTTTTTTTTTTTTTTTTTTACAGCTGTACAGTGAGAGAATTTCACATGGACGTCACCGAGCTTTTAGAGAACTGTGTGACCTTTAGCTTTTATTAACTTCTCAAAATTCTGACAAAATCATGACCAGAGGCTAAATCTGTTAGCATGTTCTGACTGCTATCTGATTAAAGCTACGTAACCAATCACTGGAGTTATCTATCATTTATTTTACAGTATCAGAGACAACGTTTTGTCTGCTGGTCCATCTGTTTACATCTATCCGTCTAGCTGCAGTATCTGTGTGGTGTAGTGAGGACAGATTAGCAGCAGTAACAGTGACAGAGGTCTTTGTGTTGTAACCTTTCCCCCCTGGCCTTCGTGCATTTCACCAAAACCACTAATTAGCATGACTTCTGATAGTGGCAGCAAATAACAGCGAGGGCATAATGGAGCAGTCACAGGATCACTCATATGACATTGTATTTGAAATTACACATTACGACATTAAAAGCAGCAGCTTTTTGAAGTTGTGCGACAAAAGGATGATGGAGGGGGGGTCGTGCTTTAAAGGGTCAGGACTGAAGTCAGTGAGTCACAAGTTTAATGCGTTCACGTTAAACTGACTGATGGATGTTAACTGTTATTTAACCTGGAGGCCCTCACTGAGATGAAATAACATTAAACAAAGAGAAACACAAAGGTAGATACATCTTCAACACAGTCAAAATAAAATCTACCGGTTTCTTCTGCATGGACACGAGTTTTCCTTTTCTTCGTGACAGTGAAGATGAGTTTCGTATTTTAATTGGAAACAGTTTTTGAATGAAGACCAGGTTTATGTCCAGAGTCCAGGATTTCCTTCCAGAGTCCAGGTTCTAGACTCCTGTAAATTGTTCAGACTAAAGCTCTGTGGTTCAGGTTCAGATGGTGGTTTAGGTTCAGTGTAAATAGACAGGTTGTGTCTGAACTGTTTCTGTGTTAAACCAGACCCTGTGACAGTCTAAACAGAACCAGAGAACTGGTTTATAAAGCTGGACTTACAACCAGTGGTGATTTTACGGTCACAAAAATTTGTGTCCATGTCTATGAAATGTAACCTGATGATTTCATGTACATGGACAAGAACTGCCAGTTGATATATTGTAGAATTTTTGTCTCACCTCAATAATCTGTATTATCTGTTTTAATTCTAATTTTATATCCCAAACCAGTGTTTTAAAGATCATTTATTTCCACAGGTTGGTTGAGTTTAAAGGAGGTTTGGTCTGAAGCTTTTTGTGTCTGTCCTCGGTCTTTAAAGACTCATAAAACCAGATCTAACAGACTGAGTCAGGACTCTGTTGAATATCTGACTAGAAATCTGATTAGAAAACATAATTCAATGATTCGCTTTGTCTAAAAAATGTCTTTGTTGAGGAACGTTGTCCAGTATGTGTGGTTTTCTAATGTTGTTATGGAGTTAGCCTGACGTCTCCTTCATTACGCCTCCTCCAAACATAAACGTCCATAAATCTGTTTCCATGAGTCCAGGTCACAATCTGAACAGTCTTTTTATTCAGGATCAGACATTGTGCTGTTAAACCAGACACGCCCCAGCTACACCTTATTTTATACAGTCTGTCAGCTAGACACAGCACTGCACAGTTATGCTAATGATGCTAGCTCTGCTAAATTACTGCTAGCTGCTGCCATGCAGGCTGTGCTAACTGTTGCAGCCCCAAAGTACATTTTAGTGGGTTTAAAAAACTTTGTGTGCTAACGTTAGTTAGGACTAATGTCAGCAGCTAATGTTATAAGGCTAAACAGCTAGTGTTAGCAGCTAATGTTAGGTTGATGTTAGCAGCTAATGCTAGCAGCTCTGTTAAAAGGTTAATGTTAGCAGCTAATGCTAGCAGCTACATTAGAAGGTTATAGTTAACATGAGCGTTTCATGAGGTGTTTTTATTCAGTAGAAATGTCATATAGTGCAGCACCTGATATGTTCAGACCAGGTGTCTGAGCTGTCGAGTCTAAATAAAGTTTACTGAATGTGTCACAGGTGTAAAAACCTGTGTAGTGATGTCACAGGCGGTCACATGACATGTTAAAGCTCACGTGTTGATGTGCATCTGAGCTCAGACCGGGTCTATAAATATGTGGGCCCTCCTGTCAGAGAAAGAGGCCTTGTGTGGATGAAGTTTGGTCATAAATTCCTTTACGCAGCTCCTCATTGTCCCCTGGTCCTCGTACAGTGGACACATTATGACTGCTCCTGGTGGAAACTTTGTTTACAGACTCACAAAAACCCCCCAAATCCACGCTGATATGCTAATGGAGAGGAGTACTACTGAGACCCCCCGGCCATATCTGAACGGGGTGACACCGCCAACAGACGGCCCTTTTGTCTGGTCCAGGACTGGGACTGTGGCCCTGGATCCCTGGCCTCAGGGATCTGTTATTCAGATGGCGTCTGGTCTTTAGTGACTGAACATGACAGACACGCATAGCTCTGCTAATTCTGGAGCGCCTCTGGTCAGAGGGATGAATGAAGTGATAAATACTGAGAGAACAGAGGATGGGCTCTTCATGCTAAGGAGGTTAACCTCTAACCTCCCACACACAGAGACTGGTCTGATCCCTCAGCAACACAGCACTATGTGGCTGGTCCTCAGAACCTGGGACCAGGACCAGAACAAAACCTGAGCTACACCTAAGACACTGATGCTTCCAGTTGTACTCAGGAAGTCAGAATTTCTGAATTCTTAGTCAGACGTTTCAACAGAAGTCGGATTTCCGGACTCAGAAAGTCGGAGCAACCCCGACATCAGAATCCAAGATGGCTGCTCCTCACATCAACAGCAGTGAACACTCTGCTAATGTTCCTGTTTATAGCAGCTCAGTCTCATTAGTTTCACATGAAGTCAGTCAGACACAGAGAACTGTTCAGGTTTATCTGTGGACATGTTGCTACGCTGTTTGTAGAGCGCTGTTAGCAACTGTTGCTAACAACAGCTAGTCTGAGATACAACTGAATCAGTTCACCTTCATGGTTTAATGTTCCAGGTTTGAAATGTGAAGAGTTAGTATTAAACTCTGACGTGAACAGCTCAGCTGTTCTTCAGGAGCAGATCTGATCTGATCTCTGACAGAGAAACAACAACAAACACTTCCTGTGAGCGTCCATGTTTTTATGACTTCTAAACTGGAACATAGTCCACTTGGAGGGTTGAAATTTTTAATGGATGTCATGAAACCCAGTTTTGTCATGAGTACTTTAAGACAGAACGTGAATATTACGCAGTAAAAAGGAGACGTAAATTGTTCTTCGGAGGGAGGTTTGATTTTTCTGAGCTTTCGTGCTGTGAATAAAGACTAAAGAGTCTGCGTCCTCAGATCAGGAGCTATCATCCCCAGCAAACTGTCCCACCAACATCCTGAACACATGTCCACAACCAGCTGTGGTGGAGCTTCAGCTGCTGGATATTCGTGGGCAACTATTTCACACTTTGACATTCTTGAATCACGTCGTGCTGACAGTGAAGAGACCTTTAGTCTGACACTGGGTGGGGCAGTGTCGTCACAGTTTACACAACAAGTGTGTAATGCCAGTTTCCACAGTGATGGTGAGGGTGGTGTTTTCAAAAGATTACACTCTGGAAACACCGTTGTCATGTGAACGAAAAGTCAAACCACAACACAGGTTTACTGTTTAAAACCTGTTGTGGTGTAAACAGGACCTTTGCTGCACTCTGTGGTCTGACATCACAGGTCCAGACTGAACACTAGAGCCTACCAGGACCAGTTCTGTGGTCAGGACTGAGGACTGGACCAGAGACCCTGTAGTCCTGGTCTCAACCTCAGTCTCTCACTGTGCAGGACTCGGTCACCTGGCCTCTACAGGTGAGGTTTTAACAGGTATCACCATGAAATCTCCCCAGCTGATCACTGACATAAAGACAAGTTTTCTTTGTTTGAGGAGTTTTCTGCCTTTTGATTTTGATTCTGATTTGATTTGTCCAGAACGGAAACCTGAACCCTGGATGAACCAGGTTCAAACATCTTGTTAGAGTCACAGGAACCTGAAGGAAACAGAACAGGTGAACCGACTCCTGTATAAACAGTCCAGGTGATTACAGAACGAGCTGCAGGTGAGGAGAGACCAGGTGACTCACAATGACAGGAGGTACAACCAGAACAGACACAACCAGGCAAAGGAATTTCAAAATAAAACAGGAAATAATACATATATGAGTCAGGAGTTGTGACAGACTACAGATGAAAACATTATGAATAAATAAATAATATTGAAGTGTATCACAGTGCTTCAAACTTATGGAACCAGGAAGTCAGTTAGCATGTTAGCATGTTAGCACTTCCTGTTCCCTCGTCCCAGAGTCAGTGTGTTTCTGGTTAAATGTCTGAAATAAGGTCTGTGGCTTTAACACAAGCTCAAGACATTTTCAGGTTTTATTCTCCGACATAAAATCCGTCAGTATAAAAACAAGCCTTGACAATATCATATAGAATTTTGTCATAGATGGATATCCAAATAAAGATCCTTCAGGAACCTTAGCTCTGAGAGGAACCAGTTTTTATACTGAGGAATCCTAAAGGTTCTCGTAGGAACTGACAAAGAGCATCTACGAACATCTGAGTTCTTGGAGAAGCCTTGAGGCTCTTAAAGGAGCTACTCCTTTAATATTCATTCCTAATAAATAAATAAATAAAATGTACCTCACAGACAGTAGTGATCCGTACTGTTGTTGGTGCGTTTTAGTTTTGTTATTGGAGACTGATGTGGATCAGGTGTGTTGTTGTGTTTTTAAAGAGGTGAACTCAGTGGGTTAGTAAACAGAGTAAACACATACACACATTAATACAAAATGAAATGTAAACATAAAGACGTTCTCCATGAGACAGAAGGTGGAGGTAAATAAATGACCAGTCAGCGTCTGCACAGACGAACTTTAAACTGAAAATCCTCAGTGAGTCTCTTCCTGTTGTAATCTGATGTTATCAGGTAGGAAAATCCCAGTTTGCAGCCAAATGAGAAAAAAACTAAAAACGGAGTGTGTTTCCCCGGGCAGCAGCAGAAAACAACAGAATCATGTGATTTATATTTTTAGACGGTTTCTGATCAAACAGTGAACGGACATGAAAACACGCTGCACTTCAATTAACTTTGATTAACACCAGCCAACTCGTCGCCTTTGGTTTAAACAGGGGAATTCTGCACACCATTATTAATTCAATGTCTGTCTACTTTGTTTCAACATGTCTGACATATATATGATAATATATAACCGAGTACATTCATTTACAGATGTTAAAGTGCTCTAAAACAGTCTTTTATGATTGAATTTTTACTGTAGACTTGATATATACGTGTGGTATGTTGTAATATACACAACTACTGTTTTGTTTCTCCTCATAGGAAAATACATGGGTCTGAAAAGACCTCAGTGTCTTTTAATTTAGTTTACTGTATTTAACATTTCTGGAGATGTGGATTTTTCTCATTTTAATTTTATTATTAAACTTAACTGATTGTTGTGCAAATATAAAAAATAATTTCATTAAATATTAATAACATGTAAGAACATTGATAAAACATGTAAATATATATGACCAAGTTAAACTTCCACTTCACTGTATCATCATTATTTTTAACCTATTTTAAAATCTTTTTCAGTCCATTTTTGTTACAAACAGAAAAATGCTGTGACACAGGAAGTGATGTGTTTATGTTTGGAATAAACAGAAGAGGAAGTGACTCATTTCTGGACAAAGTTAGATCACAGAGGTCAGTGGTGAACTAAAATGTTATTTTAATATTTAACAATAAACATCAACAACAAACAAAAGATTTCAGGTGAGAATCGGGAGCTGTCTGATGGCAGTGTTAAAGGATCATATCATCATTATAGTTTGATTTATTTCTAAATTAGTTTTAAACCAGCATTATTTAAGGTCACCTATGAGGGTTTTTTTTTTTATTTTCTTTTGTTTCAAAAGATGATTAAAGGTTGTTTGTGGGGTTCCTCAGGGCTCAATGTCAGGCCCATTAATAATTAAATTAGTTATTTAATCCAACCTATTCAAGTGTATTTTATTCACAGATAATACAGGTTATTTTGCTGTGGTATAAATTAGAAATTAAATCAGATAATAAGAATTAAATCATATAAAGTTGGTTTGATTTAACAAACTCTCTGAATGTGTGACTGAAAAATCATATAACAATTCTCCAAAGTGAACTAATGGCAATAATGTGCATGAATACTAAAATTTAACACTGAGCCTCAGTCTTTAGAAACATTTGTGCAGTGTGAAGGAAAAACTGAATTGGATGAAAAGGTTTTACTGAAAGTTGGAGATAAAAACTTGACAATTGTTCCCTCTCATTAAATTTCACATTTCTGCCTATCAGGGTCCAAAACAGATCAGCACAGTACAGGTTTACATTCCCTCTTGTGTTTCTGTTCCCTCACGTGAAGTTTTACATTTCTGTTCCCTCACATGACGTTTGAAGTTTCTCTTCCCTCTCCCAATACGTTGTTTCTGTTCCCTCACATTACATTTTGTGTTTCTGTTCTTTCATGTGAAGTTTTACATTTCTGTTCCCTTGTTTCTGTTCCCTCGCATTTAGTGTTTCTGTTCCCTGACATGGAGTTTTACGTGTCTGTTCCCTTGTTTCTGTTCCCTTGCATTAAGTTTTATGTTTCTGTTCCCTCGCGTTAAGTTTAGCTTTCTCTTTCCTCACTCAACAACCTGAGACTTCAAACAAAAATTCAGCTATAAACATAAAGGAGTGATAAGACATTATAAATGATGCTGGAATAATCACAATAATCTACATTATAAACCTTTTATCATTGATTCATATTTCCGCGCATTAAAAGATATGGAACAAATACAAATCAGATGTTTATATTTTAGAAAAGAAAGTTAAAACTACATTCAAAGAAAGTAAAGAGATCAAACTGACTTTGTACCTGCGTATAAACTGCTGTTCAGGTGTGACAGTGACAGGAAGCGGTCATGATGTCTCACCTGACGCTCACAGGACACTCGAGTCTGTTTGAGTGGAAACCCCCGTTAGAGAGGAGGAGGAGGACGCCACGGTGGAGCCGATCATATCAATTTAATAAGCTCTTGTTAGCATTGATTTAATCATGGACACAAGCTGCTGCTGTGCTCCATATTTTCTGAGATAATCAGATTGAGAGGAGCTGCTGCTGCGAGGATCCGCTGCATGAATCATAAAACAACTTGTTTACTCCCACCACGAAGGAGGAGAGGGAGGAGAGGGAGGAGAGGAGACCACCCAGAGTCTCACACATTAGACTGCAACAGGATGGAAAACTGAATTATTATATAATTATAATGATCCTCAAACGTTTTAACTGTGGTTCCTCCGACACGCTGAACTGCAGTTAAATTCCAGTGGAAAGATTCAAACGGGTTTTCTTCTGCAGATGAATCTTGACTCGACAACCTCAACCACAGGTCCTCCATCCATGCTCTGGAGCTTTCAGTCATTTCACATGGTCTTCCTCGGCAGATGCAGTGTCCTCAGTTTGCTGGTTGAAAGCCCAAGTCACTGATCAATTTCTGATAATTACAGGATCCTCTCTGGTTTGTCGGTATGATCTGACGACCTGGACTCTCTCCAGAGGACGAACCCTTTAGATCTGATCTTCCCTCTAGCGCCACCCTCAGGATGGACTGAGCATGGCGTAGCTGTCTGTGTTGATGAGCTGGAGGTTATTAAAGGTCAGACAGTCTCCTCTCAGTCTGATGAGTTCAGCTGTGACAGCAGCAGAATAATCTCATGTTCTGTCTCATTTCCTCTGCACATTTCTGATTCCACACAAACTATACCTGCTCTACTGTCTCTCCGCCCTGATGCATGATGGGAGCAGGCGGCCGGCGTCTCGCTGTCTGTCTGAGACCTTTTTCTTTATGGATCCATTTCCTCCTTTTCTGTGTTCCCACCTCCTTCTCACTCCATCCATCTCCATCTTCATCTCCATCCTGCTCTCTGCCTCCACCTCAGAGTCTCCTCCACATCCTCATTACTGAAACATCCTCAGAGTCCCTCAGTCCATCAGGGTCCATCAGGGTCTGTCGGAGTCCATCAGGGTCTGTCAGGGTCTGTCAGAGTCTGTCAGAGTCCAGAAAACCCATCAGAGTCCATCAGGGTCTGTCAGAGTCTGTCAGAGTCCATCAGGGTCCGTCATAGTCCATCAGGGTCTATCAGGGTCTGTCAGAGTCCATCAGGGTCCGTCAGAGTCCATCACGGTCTGTCAGGGTCTGTCAGAGTCCATCACGGTCTGTCAGGGTCCGTCAGAGTCCATCAGGGTCTGTCAGGGTCTGTCATTAACTTTTATGCTTATGTTCCCTTGTATTGAAATTTAAATTTCTGTTCCCTCGCGTTAACTTGTTTTGAGTTTTACGTTCCCTGATCTACAAGACCAGGTAGTATACTGGTCCAGTTCTAACTGACTGCCAGTTTACAGAGATGTGTTGACTCTTCCCATGATGCACTTCTCACTGCTTCCTCGTCTCAGAGGCTGTAACCAGACACTGGCTCTGCAGGGTGAAGCTGTGGTTCAGTCTGTGATGCTGTTGTTGGTTCAGCCACACAGAGTCTGCACTACGGCTTCAGTCCGTCTCAGTCAGAGAGGACCAGGTGGTTCGGAGTTGTGTCTGAGCAGACACAACCCAATCACACTGTGGTCATAAAACACAATACTGAAACATGAGATCCTTCCAGTTTGACCCTCCTGGGCCTCCGTACTTTGGAGCTTCTGACATTTCAGAGAGAAAATGAGAACATAAAGTCAGTTTCCTCATCAGCCAATCTTTTCATTTTACTGCACATTTTAATCTCACAGGGTGCAGAGGACATCCCCCCCCCCCCCCCGGTTTTTATAAGGATTACCAGGTCCACAGATGAAAACAGAGGATTAACTGGACAGAAATGTCAACATGTGTCGGCTCTTTTACACTTCACTGTCTGTTACTCTGAGTCTGATGAAGATGATTTCCTCTTCTTCTGTCCGCTAAACCTCTGACGCTCTGACCTCACCTGTAACTCACCTGTGATCAGCTGTTCTGGTTTATTCATCATGAACTTGAGTGACCATGTGATTGTTTCCAGTCCTAAACCATCTGACAGACTGAATCAGTCAGAGCTGCTTTACAACAGGAAGCTGCAGCTCAGACACATAAAGACAGAAGAAGAAGAAGAGGAGGAGGATTTAAAGTGTCAGCAGAGGAGGAGGAGCAGCTCTGTTACTCTGATTGTTTTTTTATTAGATAAATATGAATGTACATTAAAAAAACTGAGCAGAGCAGAGAGAGGAAACTGTCTGAGTCACTTTACATTTAAAACTCAGTTTAATCTAAAACACACACAACGTTAAAGTTTCTCTATAAAACCATTGGTCCGTCCAACACTTCCTGTCCAGAGTCAGACCTCTGCACCACAACTTCAGCTTTCTGCTCCAGAGACAATGGTCTTCATCCAAACACAACAACAGCAACATAAATAACAAACCTGTAGATTTTAATCTTTTTAATCAGTTTATTTGGATTACACAAAAATATTCTTGGTGAGTTTTACCAGAAGTTTAGGTTCATACCCAAATTCTGAGTTTGTTTATTTACATTTTCTCATCTTACTCAAATATTTAGACTTCTACTTGAAAGTTCTTTTTTCTTTTAAGGTTAAATTTTAGGGTTTCCACATTTTTTTTGGAAATTCAACATCTTTAGTCATATTTATTTATTTTCTTTGAGAAAAGACATTTATTCACATTTCTGGGTTTGCTTTGTGTTTTTAACTAATTGTTTTGGAATATTAATTCAGAATATTAAAAACATTTTCAAAATATAGCAGGTCAGGACAACACCACCTCTGACTACAGCCTCAGTAATAGTCCATTTTAAGCTTGATAAAGGGAGAATATGTGGCAGCGTTGTTGAGCTGGCTTGTGTTGGACTGTAGAGATGTACCTAATAAAGTGGACAGGGAGTGTATACACTAACATTTCTGAGTTTAATCCTTATTTTTCTCTTTATTTCAGGAGGTGTTTTCAGACAGCTGGGTTCTACCTACTGTACACTGTGTATATATGATGTACACTATGTGATGTATGTTAGAATAAAATGTTATTTAACATGAATGTAATGGGACTTGAAGTTTTATGAGGAAGTATAAAGCTGTGACTGTGTTCAGAGACTCTCTCTCTGCTGTAAATCAGCTGCTCTGTGACGTGGTTCAGTCGCTCTGCAGCCTCTAAAATCAGATCCATGTGCAGGGTGGAGGATGAACTCTGAGGTGGCGCCTTGACGCCTCGAGACTCGCCGACACCACCATAACTCAGATCCAACGGACACGCCCTTCTGGGAACGCTCTGTGACGTCATCACTGCTCTGAGCCAATCGCAGAGCTCTGCAGACCACACACCTGACGGCTGCCAGAAAACCTCTGAGGAACATTTCCCTCCTCTGAACAAACTGTCACTGCTTCTTTAACCTGAAACACTTCACACAGATATTTATATACAGACAGACACCTGAACACACCTGAGGACAGGACAGAGCTCCTGTACAGGAACTTTGTGGGGACCTAACATACTGTTACACCTTCATTATGAGAACATCTGTGAAAGTGAGGACACGTCTTCAAAGTGAGGATATCTGGGGATTATGAGAACAGTTTTTAAAACCAAATGAATTTTATGACATTTTAGGCCTGTGAGGACTTTTATGTAAAGGTACTACATTTATGTAAAGTTTGACATTTATGTAAAGTTAGGATATTTATGAAAAGTTAGGACATTTAAGAAAAGCTAGGACATTAAAGTTAGGACTTTTATTTTAAGTTAGGACGTTTATGAAGATTTGGGACATTTATGTAAAAGTTAAGACATTTATGTAAAGTTGGGATGTTTATGTAAAGTTAAGACATTTATGTTAAGTTAGAGTATTTGTATAAAGTGTAGGAGGTGGGGACAGTGTTTTTAGAAAACATCTCTGAGGACAGTGAGATTAGAGCTGACAGTAGTGATTACTTTAGTCTGTAAAATGTCCTTCAGGAGACTTTGTCGTCCCTGGGTTTTGCCTGGCAGGCCCCATTTATCTGATTACTGCAGCCTGAGAGGAGGACCTGCAGACGTTACTCAGGGTGATAGGTGCCAGTATGGGGTGGAAGTAACTTTTTGTCTCTCCACCTTCATGTTTTACGAGGACATAGAGAGACTTCAAATACAGTTTGAAACACTTCAAATTTTACTGACGTCCCACGACCAGACTGTGGTTAATCCTCACAACACAAAAATCACAACAAATGATTCTTGTTGATGTTTTGGCAGCAGCAGGAGATGCTGCAGGTAGAGATGGACGAGTTGACCCGGTTTGTTTGAGGTTACAGGTCGGTCGAGTCAAAACTCATTCTGCCGCTGTGAAAAAGTCTGAAAACTGAGGCTGAAAGAACCTGATTTCTACAGACTGTAACTTTATATTTTATGTTTTATTTCATTCTATAATTTGTGGTCAGAGACAGGAACAATGAATAAACAAATAATAATAAATGAAAGAATCTCAAGTGTCAGTTTTCTGACAACCTGAAGCAAAATGTAATTTTTTGTCTTTGTGGTGCTTAAATGACAAGAAAGCTTTTATACATATTGAAACTAATTTAATTATTATTTAACGTGTTTATTACCCAGATAATGTTCATGTGTGTAAATAGACAACATAGTTTTACAGGAACAGAATTAATAAAGACTGACTGATCTCAGGTATTAATGTTCAACACATCTCTCTGTTTTACTCTACAAAACATTAATATTAACCTCAGATTTTTCCCTCCTCCCTCAGCTGTGTTTTTATGATTTTGTATGCTTTTAATGAAATTTTTTCTATGTAAATTTCTTGTGTTTTACTGTTTATTCTTTGTTAGTTTCCTCTGTGGATTCAGGAGTGTGTAACCGTCTGTCGAGCACCTGAGCTGAGCTGCTCTTAATGAACGGAAACCTTGTAAAATTAACTTCATTACAGGGTTTTCAAATAAAAACGCCTCCCTGCGTTCTGTCTTCAGAGGCCCAGCAGGCAGCGACTTCCCTCCTCATCATTCTCCAATTAAAAGCAGCAGGATGAGATTAAAACCTGCCGTCACACACGTCTGAACACTGTTTATACTCACAGATATGAATTTATATTCATGTTTGTTTCTGTCAGGGCCCAGAGGACGTCAGGAAATGTTGAGCAAACGTTTCTGACGACGCATAAACTCAGATTACACTCAGACAATACCTGAACTAAACTGAATATAAAGGAGTGAGGACATTTCAGAAACAGAGGACATCTGAGGATGGACTGATTCATGAGAATGTCTCATTTTGGAAAAACAGGACTGTGTGAAGTGTGTTTTAATATCTGTGAAAGGTCCAGATGTTTTTGAAGAGAAAGGGAATTTCTGAAAATTCTGATGTTTGTGGTTTGTGGGGACAGGTTTAGGAGTTCGGCTGAGGACAACTGTGGAAAGTAAGGACTTTTGAAGTGAGTAAAGTGAGTTCTAAAGAAGTGCAGAGGTTGTTGAAAAATGTGAACATTTTCAGTAAAGAGAGGACGCTGATTAAGATGGAGGATGTTTAGGAAAAATGGATGTTTTTGGGAAGTTTGGGACATTTGTCGGGAGGATAGACTGTGTGAGAAAATATATGAAAGGAAATGTTTACAGAGTGAAGACATTTATGAAATATTTTAAAGGTTGATTTCAGGACATTATAAAGGTTGATTTAAGGGTTGATTTCAGGACATTTTAAAGGTTGATTTAAAGGTCGATTTCAGGACATTTTAAAGGTTGATTTCAGGACATTTTAAAGGTTGATTTCAGGACATTTTAAAGGTTGATTTCAGGACATTTTAAAGGTTGATTTAAGGTTGATTTCAGGACATTTTAAAGGTTGATTTAAAGGTCGATTTCAGGACATTTCAAAGGTTGATTTAAAAGTTGATTTCAGGACATTTTAAAGGTTGATTTTAAGGTGTTTTTGGATTAAAAAAAGAAACCTAAAACAAACAGTGACAGTTTGTGAGTGTGGACCTACATCAGCTCAGCCTGTCTCTTCTTCTTTTTCTTCTTCTTCTTCAGAACCTGGATATGAAACATGTGAAATGTACGGAGGAGGACCATTGAGTGAAAGCCGTCGGCTGGCAGAGCCTCAGCAGCTCCTGGCTCATCTCTCTCGCTGCCATCAACGACAATTATCATCAAACCGTTTAACCGACAGCTAATAATGATCCGGGGCACAAACAGCAGCGGCAGTTTATCTGCTGCTTACATTACATCCTGACTGAGCGTCCTGTTCGCTGCGTGGGTTTGAACCCCGGCCAGAGGAACTTGGCAGCCGCGGCTCGATGGTTATTAATATTCCTAAAGGCCTGAGAAAATAAACTTCCTGTCAGAGAGGGTTGCCATGGCGTCTCAGAGTTGACACAGCAGTCCGACTGTAGCCGTCATTGTTTCTGATCAGAAGCCCAACCACTCATTATATTTCAATTTATGGTTCCTCTTTTCATAGATCTTTGTGTTGGTCTGAGAAACAATCTGTGAGAGGAGAGAAAAGCCCTGATGGAGACAGGAAGTGTCCCGCTGAGGGACACAACAACATGTTTGTGTCTCTGAGGACGTTTCTCACCCACAGAAAAAACAAACTGCTGAGCTTTAATGAGCCAAAAGACTTTTACTGACGAGCTGTTATAAAGAGAAACATGCAGCGTGAACAGCACAGCTTGACTCCTGATCCATAATCTATAATCAGGCTCATGTTTTCCACAGTCACAGCGACAAAAACTCCTCACGATTTCACACGACCTGGAAACACAGAGCTTTACAACTAAAAGACTGAGTTAAAGCAGGAACAGATTCAGGCTGTGTCTGAGCTGAATGAAGTTAGAACAGAACAGAATAGATCTTTATTGTCATTGTTTGAAAAATAACAAAAGAAGCAGCTCAGGTTGACAGCTCAAGAGAGAGAGACAGAATAAAATGAAATAGAGATAAACACAGTGAGGTAGTTTATACCGAGGTTATCGTGAAAAGTGAGAGAGACAAGAGGTTCTTCCAGTTTTTGGGCTTTATTACACCTCAGTTCTCACACTGTTTTTTTTATTTTCATGCACGTCAATTCATTTTTTAAAACTGTTGTTTTTGTCACGAGTTATCACAGAACATGAATATTAAGCAGTGAAAAAGTGATTATTCTCCTGCTTTCTCACCGTAAATAAACTCATGAGAATCATACAGTTAGAGTTTGATCTGGGTGAAAGGATCCTGGTAGTTGTTCTCTGCCTCCTCAAACTGTCCCACTAACATCCTAAAACCTGTCCTGGATCAGCTGTGGTGAAGCTTCAGCTGCTGGACATTCACAGACAAGTATTTCACTCTTTCACATTGTTTATTTGTGTTGTGCTGTTTGTGAAAGGAGGGGGAGGACAGGTTATACGTTTGACTGTGTGAAGAAGCTGCTTTTTAATCTGTATCTCGTCCCACAGGACAGGTGATGTTCAGGGTGAGTCCTTTAAAACACAGCTGTCCTTGTTTTGCAGTGGGTCAGTGCAGCACTGATGAGGGAGGTGACTGAGCTCTAACAGGCCTCTCCACATGCTTACTTTTCAAGACTCACCCATGCTGCTTTCACAGATAAAATATTCCACATACGTAAAGACATCTACAGGGAACAAGAAACAAACATAATCAACACATATATTAAAAAGACCTATACTGATGTTAAATAAATAAAACCTTTACTGTCAGAGAGGAGCTATGAGCAGAAAAAGGGATCGAATGATTTAATATCTATCACATCTGCCTCTATTTAAAATGTTTTATAGAAAGAGAGATCAAAGAGTTTTTGAATGTTAAACCTGCTGCCTGATGGCAGCAGTTGATCCTCAGTGCAGCACAGGAGCTGGATCAGTTATCATCTCGTTGGATCAGTCTGCTCGTTGATACACTGCAGGGACAGATGCTGTCTCACACCTGTGATCTCCATTCAGCTGGTGATGGTGATGAATTCATCCTCCTCTGGTCCGAGGCTTCACGGGGTCTTTTCTACATATTCTGGTCTGAGTCTGGACGAATCCTGGACGTCTTTATATCAGAGATACGAGAACTGACTCTGGACCCATCACCTTGGACTGACAGTTCCCCACCAAACAAACCAATGTCATTTATTTTGCCTTCTCCTCGTATGGATAGATCTCGTGTCCCTCCTCACCCTCGTCTCAGCTGTGAAACATTTGCAGCCTCTCGTCTCTCATTTTGAATCAGATCAACCTTTTCCAGTAGAATAGAAAATGGTGAGTGGAGACAAACAACTGGAGGTGGTTTTAACGGTATCAGTGTAGACAGATTAAATGTTGATGTGCTAATGAGTGGTTAATGTATACAGATGTATACACCAGCTGTGAAAGCCTGAACTGATGTTGATTTGTATCTTTGTTTCATTTTTTTTTCTGTTTTTTATATCTGTTATTATTATTTTTCTATGACAGATCGTTGACTAGGATCTGTTTACAAAAAGAAAAGAGAGCCTTATTAACCACGAATTAATGAGCCACACTCCTGTGCTGTTAATGCAGTTAATGTCGAGGTTCAGACACCGAACTGTTTGTTTGTCAGGAGGTTTTTCTGAGCAGCTGCTGCCTCGGTCTGATCCTGAGGAGGAATAAAAACGATGACTGACACTTTCCTGTGGCAGATGTTGGTTCAGTATTCGTCTTCTCACAGTGTAATTATTTCTCCGTCGCTCTGTTTGTGGAGGAATCTGAAGTTTATTAAAAGCTGCAGAAAATGTTCCTCTGCTCAAGCCTGAAACCTGAAAACTAAATCTGTTCACTGAGGAGGCAGAAAACACTCCAGGAAACCTCATGAAGACAGACGTGTCACATGACTCATCTGACGACGGATTAATGAGAAAAACCTGCTATCTCTCATCTCACATTTTATTTTATACAATAAAACACTCCTGTCAGCCGACACTTCAATTGCTTTCAGTGATAACAGGACGTCAGCTCACATCTGTCTTTACTTTTTACATTTTTTACATTCAGCCTGATGTTAACCTGAAGAATCCACTTCAGCTAACACTTCAACTGCTTTCACTTTTGTCACATGATGCCCTTTCACTGAAGTCTGCACTGACACTAACTGCCACTTCAGTTTCATTCACTCTTTTAAAACAGAAACTCCTCCTAACTTCTCTCAGTGCTTCAATTTCAAATGTCACTTTAACTGTTTTCAGAGTTTAAAGTTCAATGTACTCTTCAATTCCTTTTAGTTTTGTTATTAACAAACCTTAACCCTAACCCTAGCCACTTCAGTTTCAGCACTTTCACTAATGTCAGCATTGACACCAACTTCCACTTCAGTTTCATTCATTTTAAACATCCCTCAGTGCCTCAGTGTTTGCTGTCTCTTCAACTGTCTTCATTTCAATCAACTCTTCCAATCCTTTCAGCACTCTAACTTCAACTGATCCCAGCTCACTTCAAATACTTCAACTGCCACTTCAATTTTATTTATTCTTTGACACAGAAATCCCTCCCAACTTCTTTCAGCATTTGAATTTTAACTGTCACTTTAGTTGGTTTGAAGTTTAACTCCTCAACTCCTTTCAGTTTTGTCACTTTATGGTTATCTCTCAACAAACCACTTCAGTTTCAACACTTTCGCTAACGTCTGCACTGACACCAACTGCCACTTCAACTAACTCTTTAAGTCTTTTCAGCACTGATACCAGCTCAACCCTCACACTTCAATGTCATTCATTCCTTTAGAACAGCAACCAACTCACCCAAACTTCAATTTTAACTGTCACTTCAACTGTTATTTTCAACAAACAACCTCAGTTTCTTTCTTTCTTTTTTCTTCATTCTTTTAAAACAGCAACTTCTCTCAGCATGTTTCAAACTCAGTTAAAACTGAAGTGTAACCAACTCCTCAACTCCTTTCGGTTTTGTCACTTTATTGTTATATTTCACTTCTGTTTCAGCATTTTCACTGATGTCAGCACTCACATCAACAAACCACTTCAGTTTCACTCACTCTTATATACAAACAAAAAGATAACCAGCTCTGAAGTTTAATTATAGGATTTGTTTTATTACATTTTAATGTTTCAACACAATATGACATATATAACATTATAAGTGAACAGTACATTATATAAAGTCATTTCTTATTCAATATTTGCATTGATTTATAAAGAACACCAATAGATTTGAATAATTTTCTTTTTAATATGCTCTATATTCCAAAACTGTTGTTTCATAAACTCTTTATATTTCAGCTCCATTTAATCTTAGATCACAATTTGTGCTTTCTTAAACTGTGCTTCATCTTCTTTTCCTTCAATATCTTCAGCTTTAACTGTAACTGAACACGTTTAAAGATGTGAACTCTGACAATAACTCGACACTTCACATCTGTCATCTTGATTTTCAGGAACTTATTGATCATTTTTCAGATATTTTAGTTTTTATATTTTAGAAGGTGTTTCTCAGCTGAGACATGTCGACGCAAACCTCCTGGGAAAAGACTTGACAAGCCTCTGAAGACCTGACTTTAACCCAGAGTCTGGCGGTCTGATGGTCTGAGTCCTCACCGTCAGGACCGAGGGTCAAGGATCTGGTGATGGCTCGGCTGCCAACAGAGTTCACTTCAGTCTGAACCGTGAGGTCGGACCAGAACTTTAGTCTCCTGTGAGCGAACACATGATGAATGAGCAGTTTAAATCTGACTGATTCAGGTTTCAGAGTCTTTGAGGAGAAGTAAAAACTGCAGCGAGCGCAGCATCTGTCGACCTCTGAGACCGAGTGAATCCACCAACAATCAGCAACAAACATTCATTTATTCCAATTAGACCTGTTCCCCTCCACTGATCCTGTTTTACATTTCTGTTTGTCTGCACATTCACTTCTCTTTAATTGACCCACACAGAATCTGCACGGAGACACCGCAGAGCTGCAGAGCCCGTCTCTGAATACTGATCCAGATCTGCCAAAGACTCAGACCTGACACAGCTGGGCCCAGGTGGATCCACAGAAAACCTGTGTCTAACACCATCAAAGGTTTCTGGAACTGAACCCGGGGCCTTGACCTCTGCCTGATCTTCCACTCTCCTTCCTGTGGTCCTGGTCTTGTAGAGGAACTGCCTCAGGTACATGATAAAGTCACATCTGTAACCACTCAGAGATCAGCTCAGAGTCCAGATCCTAGACCAGGTCTACCCTCTGCCCCTGGTTCACAGATGACACCTTTAAATATCGTAGTGTTGGCTGTGTCTCTCTAACGCACAGTTTATTTACTCAGCCTCTCCAGATACTTTCAGACCGCAGAGCCTTGAGTCCTGGACTGGGTCTGGACCTGGATCTGGTCCTGCAGCCAGTCCTGTGGTTTGGCTGGAGGTGCTGGACTCACTTTACAGTTGTGTGTTGGGAGGTTTCTCTGAGAGCTGATGTGTGCTGTTTATCTGTGAGTTATGTTTCTAACAAGTGGGAACATGTGGACTCTGGCTCTGCAGACCTGATCCAGTCCCACAGGAAAACCAGAACCAGTTTCAACCAAACACTGGAACCAGTACAGGCTGTTGATGAGACACACAGCAGAACAATGAAAGGATCCAGCAGCATCAACAGTTTAGACCTGATGATGAACCGATCCTGTTAGCGCCCCCTACAGGCTGCAGCCTCTGACCTAACAGAGAGCTAAGTTAGCATGTTAGCATGCTAGCACTTCCTGTTCCCTCGTCCCAGAGTCAGTGTGTTTCTGGTTAAATGTCTGAAATAAGGTCTGTGGTTTTAACACAAGCTCAAGACATTTTCAGGTTTTATTCTCCGACATAAAATGGGTCAGTAAATCCCCCACTCCTGATGTTTGAAGCTTTTACGTGTCTTAAAAAAGGCGTTTGCTAACGAGCGTCTAAGTGAGTCTCCGTGACGACTGAGCTCCGCCCGTCGACTCAGAAATCTGACAAACATCAACTCAAACATTCATGTTTAAAACCAGAGAGGAGACAGAAAAGCAATGGTTGAAGCTGCTCTGATAAAAACTAAAATGTAAAAACTGAAGGAGAATAAACCTGAGAAACATCTGCTCAACACAAAAACATCAAACCCTGAACATCTGTCTGAACAAACATCAGGCTGCAGGGTTAAAACACCATGAGACGTTCAGGGAACATCGGACACAACAAACCTGGAAATATAGATACACAAACAAACTAAATTCACCTGAGACACAAACACCAGCAGCAAAATGTTTACTCAAACACACACACACACACACACACACACACACACACACAGTAACACACACACACACACACAGTAACACACACACAGTAACACACATACACACACACACACACTCAAACACACACACACACACACAGTAACACACACAGTAACAGTAACCCACACACACAGTAACCCACACACACACACACACACACACACACACACACACACACACACAGTACCGCATGCTGAGATAAATCCTGTTGAAAGCAGTGTGACATATTTATATATATATAATTTCTCTGATGCTGAGACTTAGTGTAATCTGATTACAGTCTGACCTGTTTGTTGCCCAGCATCTGTGTGTGTGTGTGTGTGTGTGTGTGTGTGACATCACATGTGAGGTCACAGCGTGGTGTGATTCCTGCAGGATCTCAGGACTCAGGTGGACCTGGTCCTCAGTTTCAGGACTCAGGTGGATCGGTGAAGTTGAATTGAAATGAAGGAGATAAATCTGTGATGAGTTGTAATATTTGATGAAGTTACGTCTTTACTCTGTTTTTGAGATGCTTTATAGACACTGCAGGACGACAGACGATGACCTCTGACCTCAGCTGATCACTGATCTGATCAGTCTGCTGGATCTGATCACTGATGTGGTTTCACTCCATATTAATGAGAAGACGTGGATGTGGTGAGATGGAGCCCGGGGCCCTGAAGAGTCTCTGATGTTATTAAAGACTGATTTTAATGGATCAGATAAGATCCTCTATGAGGGAAGAGGCTCCACTCTGTACGATCAGAGTGAGACCTCCTGTCTAATAAACCATCTGCTGATCTCAGGTCAGTTCCTCAGTCAGTTTGGTTCAGATCAAATAAGTTCAGGACGATCAGGACAATCAGTAGCTGATCAATAATAAAGGACTCTGATTGATCAGGAGCGGATTAGTTTCTGAGTTGTTTCCTCTCTTGATGAAGTGATGAGGATGAATGAGTGAATGAGAGACACTGATGATTTAAAATGACTGATGAAATAAACGACTGATTCACACAGTCGATCAGTTTCTGTTCAGTTCAGAGTCTCAGATTAGTTGTTGAGTGTTTTTGATGTGAAGCCATGTCAAAGCAGGAAACACCGACCTTCAGTGAGTTTGACCTCCACCTTCAGTTTCCTCATGACAGGAGGAAGGTGGGCGGTCCAAGTCCTGACGGAGCAGCAGGACCTGAGCTGGACTGAGATCCAGATCAAACAGTTTTAAACTGGTTGTACCTGATGAAACGATCTGTCCTCATCACATATCAACAATAACTCAAACCTCCACTGGCTCAGATTCAACAGGCTCCAAAATTATCCTCGTCTTCAGAGAGAGGGACGAAATTACAGCGAGAGCGCTGCGACTGACAACCTATAATTTAAAGTTGAGCAGAGGAGAAAAAAGACGAGTGGAAGCCAAACTGTGTGGGCTCGTCTGAATGCTTCGCTCATGGCAGCCAGCAATTATCCAATTTCAAGGAAATGTCAGTAATGCCTCTAAGACGGAGAGCTGCTGTTCACCTCCACTTTACCAAAACCCAGAGATGTTTGTTTAATCAGAGTCCAACAGAGAGAGGACACTCTACTGAGGTCAGCTGATGGACGTCCTGCTCCTCTCTCTGACGGTTTGGTCCTCAAACTAAACTGACGTCAGATTAGTCAGAAGCTGTCGTCCTGTTCTCGGACTGATGAGGAACCACGAGTTGGAGACTGACGACTCTAAACTTTATCAACCAACCACTGAACAGACGACAAAAGTTTTTCTTTGTGCTTTAAAAAGGTTTTGTTTTCACGCCCCAGTTGCGCCGATCTTTGTTCACACTGAACTGCACAAACGATTGTAAACGCAGTACTCATGTCAGGCCAGTAGGTGGTGCTGTTCGATAGTCTGCCATCGTCGTCGTTGTTCTTCTATTTGTGGCTGTTAGCCTGAAAATGTAACAGCTTAGACTTAGACTAAACTTTATTGACCCCTTGGGATGACTCCCTCAGGGAAATTAAGCTGTGTGCGAGGTGGGGCGGGGTCGTCACAGATCACAAAATCGCCAGTTTCCATGGTGACGGAGAGAGTTGCGTTTTCAATAGATCGCACTCTGGAACCTGGTTTCAACAGTTTGTGGTTTTTATTTTTGTGGAAACAGGACCTTAAAGTGTCCATTGATCTCACTTGCGGTCACATGATCAGGGTCTACATCAGTCCTATTAACCTGTGACACCAGCTTGTCATCACATTTGAACAGGCTAACTGTTTCCAGCTGTGCTAGCAGCTGCTAAATGCTAACGTCAACACGCTAACATGCTCCCAACAACAACACCTGATCGGGTCTGCACATGCTCATAATGAACTACGTCCCAAAGACTAACTAATGTTAGCCTGCTACAGCTAGCAAAGTTAGCATGAGCTAGCTGAAACGGGGCTTGGAGTTAAAGTTCCAGCCCTCCATGTTCATGGTCTAATACGGGGAGATTTATGGATCTATAATGTTAGATGTCAATAACTCGGCGTGGTAATGTAGTTGTGCACATGTGCAGACTGGATCGTGCTTCCTGGAACAGGTACTGACAGTCACTACATTAGCATGCTAACATTAGCTGAGTGTTGATGTTTCAGTCTGAAGTGAACTCAGGACTCTGTGCACTCTGAGACAGGAGAGTTTAACCTGGACAGACACAGGTAGAGCAGGTAAAGTCTGAACCAGCACAGTCTGGATTAGACCTGACTACAGGTGTCAGGTGTGTACATGCTGAGGGATGAGGGTGTACAGGTGATGGACTGAGGACACCTACAGAACCGGAGAGAGGATGACTGTGTGGTTCAGATCCTCCAGTCTGATCTGATCTGTGTGTGCTTCCTGTTTGTTTGCAGTGTAGCGACGAGCTGCTCTTGTTGTTTGTTGTCGTTATGATGTATAATAATGGTTTGAATGTGCGACGGTCTGAGAGGCGGCCGGTCCACGGTCTGATACACATGACTCAGACCACATTAGATATGCATGATCGACCAGCCCATAACACTGAGGCTGCAGAGATCTGCTGATACAGACTCAGAGTCCTGCTGGTCCACAGATTCTCGATCAGAGTCGTGTCCTCCCTGGGGGGGTGAGGAGACAGGGAGGGTCACTTCACGTGTTAAAACCAGGACTGGTCCCAGACCTTTACCCAGTGTTTTAGTCTCTTAAACCCAGCTGGACTTTAACCCTGACGTCTAGGACGTCGATCAGCCTTCAACAGACCAACCACTCTGCTGTCACCTGCCGTCTGCAGCCAATCAGGGAGGAGCTGTGAGCCCAGGTGGCATCAGTCTCCTGCTATCTAACTGGGTAACTGATGATATGAATCAGACTGAGCACGAGTCTTCTTCTTAAAGGGTCAGAGAGGTCCGAGAATTAAACTGCTCCTACAGGAAAACCTGTGTGAGCAGGAAGACGAATCACAGCAAGCCTCGAACATCACACGTTCATAGATCGAACAGTTACTGGATGAACTGCGTTCACATGTTCATGTTCCCTCAGTGAGCTAGTTTCCTGTAGCGCCACCATCAGGTCACAGTTTCAATGTCTTACTCAGTGTGACTCAGAGATCAGGACTCAGTGGGAACACGTCGGTCCCAGATGTAGAGCTGGCTCCAGGTCAGTGTCCTCTGGATCTGTGCTCTCATGTTGATAATGAAGTTAATCAGTGTTTGTGCTGCTGACAGACGTCTGTAAACTGACCTGGGTTCAGTTAAACCAGCTCCAGAACAGAGACTCTGGGTCCTGGTCTTGACTGAACCTTTAGAGTCACACAATTCGTTTATTATGATTTAGCTTCAGTCAGATTTGATGAATTAACCAGAAGTTTGAGGTCGTTTCTGCTCAGTTTTCACCTGAAGTTTCAGCTTTGTTCTGTGGTTGTTTTACCAGCACTGTGTTGTGTGTCTGTGTTGTGTGTCTGTGTTGTGTGTTGTGTGTCTGTGTGTAGCTGTGGTAACAGTCGGTCTAAAAATATCTCCATAAACTCCTGAGAAACCTCTGGCATTCTTTCCCTCGCTCCCTGCTCGTCGTCTGTCAGGAGGAGCCGTGATGTCAGGGCAGCGTTGCAGCGTGGGAGAGGAGCGTGGGGGGGTCGGGGGTCGGGGGGGTCGGAGGGATGGGGCTGTGTGTAAAGCTCTGAGTGTTATAAAAACATGGACAGGCCCCTGAGCTGTGTCCTCTGCACAGCCGAAGCACCTTGGGGGTCAGGACTTCCTGTGTGAGGGGTGGGAAGCTGCAGGATGTCAACTCTCCTCCTCGGTCCATATCAGAAAGGGGGGAAGTCCCCGTCAAAATAAAAGTACCTTCAGAGAGAGGGCTGCTGTTCCCAGACTGCAACGTTTCTTTATCACATCTGGGTCTGACCCAAAGACAGGAACAGAAATTCCAAAGAAGAATTGAGTCACATTCAGAAAATGATCAGAGACGTAGGTTTGATGATGACATGTGGTCTACAGTGGCCCCCCCTCCCTCCTGGGGCTGAGGCTCTTTACATTTATGACTTTGGACCATAACGCGGTGTCAGTCAGAGCCTGTATTTATAGATCAGTCAGTGAACACAGGGAGTTTCCCTCTGGTCGTCTGCCTGAGCTTCAACACGCTCCGCTTGTTTCTGTCATCTGATAAAACACTGAGACAACATGAGGCTGTTACAGCTCCAATCCAGGACCTGAACCTCACTGAGGACAGACCCAGGACCTGAGCCTCACTGAGGACAGATCGTTAGTTAACGAGATGTTGTTGCGTCCAGGTGTAGCTACAGAAGCTCCTCCATGTTAGTGAAAAGCAGCAAAGCTAATCCTGTTACAGATGTTGTGAGTCATGGACAACATGGTTATATTTATAGATTTTAGATCAAACCGATCACTATTGACAGGTCAGTAACGTCTGGATATTGGCAGGAACATGTTTCTAATGACCCTAAGAAATTCTACACCAAACCCTGAACTGAAGTGACACAATATTCATATATCATATATATCATATACAGTGTTGAAACATAAAGCAAACACACTGGGGGCCTGAATGGTTCGGCCCCCTGCATCTCCTGTCAGCATCAAATAAAACGCCCAATACTAACAATAATAAAAGAAAATAAAGAAAACAAACAAACAAATAAAACACGTAAACAAACCGTCAGAGAGAAGAGATCAGGTCGAACATCCAGTTCATGAAAATCAGCTTCTGTCAGGTTCATTCACAAACTAAAGTACAAATGTTAAACTTTAGACACGAGGCTGAAGATTTAGTTCAAATATAAAATAAAATTAAAAATTCAGCTACAAAACATAAAAGTCTGATTTATCTAAACACCAAAATAAAAAAGACACAAAGCAGATGTTTTGGATAAAATGACATCTGTTCAAACTTCTACTGGAGCTGATCTTTTTAACACACCTTCACATTTATTTTATTATTTATCTAAACTGGAGAATGTGTGGGAGATTATTTTAACATAATACAGAAGCTGTACTCAAAATGTAGTTATATTTTTATACAGTGACAATCTTAAATTACAAGCATACAAAAATCTGGTCTAGAAGACACTTAAGATTATGATTTAACCAAATGAACAAACATGAAAATTATTCATGAAATTTCACATGAAAAATTAAATTAGAAACTCAGATGAAAAACCTGAATTTGCAGTAAATCAGCTACAAAGACCTGAGTCAGACGTAATGAATGAAACCTGCTGATGGTTTTTATTTCATTATGTTGTAAATGGCTGGATGAGCAGATCTAACCAGGGCCCAGGACCAGGTCCCCCGGGTGCCCCGTGAACGATGGTGGGGGGGTGATGAATATTCAGGCTGCAGATCAGATGTGTAAACTTCTCTGAGAGTCGTTAATGTGCACAGAAATGTAAATGAAGTTCATTTCAGACTGAGCTGAGATCAGTTTGACTGAGTGAACTGAAGCTTGGGTCTGATCTCTGCTGACCTCAGAGCCACAGAATGAAACCAGATAAATGAGAATGAACTGATGATACACACTCTGTCCTTTCATGGTAAAGACTCTGATGAGTGTTTCTGTTGATGTGTTGATGAGATTTGTCCATAAAAAGACACAAGGAGCTGGAACTGATCGCTGACCATAACAGGAACTGGACAACACTGATGGTCTCAGCACAGTCCAGGGTTCTGCTGGGAAACCTTGGCTCCTTTGTTCATCTGGACTCGTACCACCCACCTAAACATTATTACAAACTAAGTAACCCCCCCCCATGACAACAGAGTCCTCCCCCAGCAGGACAGTTCCCACCCCACTACAACACTGCTCTGGAGGAACACCACAAAGAACCTGAGGTGTTGACCTGGTCTCCAAACTCCCCAGATCCTGATCTGATCCATCGTCTTTCTTGCAGCTTCTCTCACCTCCAAACATTTTCCACAGTAAAACATTAAACCCAGACCAGACCTGACCCTGTTGGACTCAGTTGGACCTGATCCCACTCTGGTCCCAGTTCCTCAGGACCATGTGGACCCATGAAAACCCCTGGTCCAAGGTTAACTCCTGTAACTCCTCTCACTAACAGTCTGTTTCTGTTATCGCTTCATATTTCAGCTGTTAGTGTCACCACTGTGTGTGTGTGTGTTCAGTGTGTGTGTGTGTGTGTGTGTGTGTGTGTTCAGTGTGTGTGTGTCTACATCCTGGACTCGTACGTTGGGGGAGGAAAAATAAATACTAGACCCCAAAAAACGCGTCTGGGATCTGAGGCAGGAATGCAGAGAGGGCATGGGAACAACACTTCCCCAGAGTCAGAGCACACACACATCAACACACACACACACACACACACACACACACACACACATTATTAACACACATCATAAAACAGATGACACACACTCCTGCCCACCCTGTCACAGCCATCTTGAGAAAAAGTGTGTGGGCGAAGGTTTGGTTTAGATATAATACACACATTAATACACACATTAACACACACATTAACACACACATTAACACACACATTAACACACACATTAATACACACATTAACACACACATTAATACACACATTAATACACACATTAACACAGTTTCCAGTCTTTGTGCTAAGCTAGGAACTGGATCAGTAATGACAGCAGAGTTTTTCATTTATCTTTATTTTAACCTCTGACCTCTCACCCCCACACCAGCCCCCTGGCTGTAGTGTGAGAAGGCCGTCACCTGGTTTCCCAGCATGCCTCAGCTCTAACGAATTCATCACATGTGATTATGAATGGCTTCATTAGGACGTGATGTGATGTCATCAGAAACAAACAGCGATAAAACAACAACATTAAGCCGCGAGACAACAAGAGAGGAGGAAAACCAACAGATGACTGTGATCAGATGTAAACCAGCAGTTAATTAACAAACTGTTAATTGAAAACAAGGTCTGTAATAGTGAAATTAGCAGCATAAACAGCTTTTTTTCCTCCTGCAGATGAATAATGTACAATCAGTTGTTCCTATTAGAGATTCTTCTCATCTGGAGTTAATTTCATTATGGAAATGAGCTGCAGGCCTCGTCGAACCTCCACTTTGATCCGTCCTAATTGTCCCGATCATCAAAGACAGAGTCACCGCTCGCTGGGAATAAACCCTCCCCTCTCCTCACCCCTCATCCCCCTCTCTCCTCCTCCTGCTCCTGCTCTCCTGGAATCAAATGCAAATACAGCGAGGTGATTAAAGTTTGATGTGTCTCGGTACGTTCAGCTGGATGCATATTCATCTGGGTCTGCAGGAGAGTCGGGACTCCACCACAGAACTCACTGAGTCTGTGGGGAGACAAGGGGAGGAGGGGGAGGTTATATATTCATCCACACACACACATGAACACACAGAAAATACAAATATACACCAACAATCATTCAGCAGCGTCTGAATGCTGATGATGCAGCCTCACCTGCAGGAAGTGGAGGTGTTCACAGGTGTGTGCAGGTGTTGTGTGGCTTCCTGACTTGCAGTGAGTCCATCTGGTCTGATCCTAAAACCCACAGACTCAGAGGTGAGTTCTCTGTCTGGACTTTGGTCCGCCCCCTGTGAGGTCCTCAGGTGTGTCTGTCAGACAGTTTGAGCTGCAGACTTCACCTGAGAATAATTCACCACGTCATCATTACAGCTGCTGCTCCCACACATACAAACCTGGACTCAGGTAGACGTCACCTGGTGGAGCTGTCTGTACCACATGACCTCTGACTTCTGGTGCACATCCTGACTCTTCTGAAACCTAAAACCCAAGTCAAAGATCTTGGTGTTCCAGTCCACGTCAAAATCAGACTCCTATCTTAAGAAGAACTGTTGGAGGATACAAGTTCAAAACGAAAAACCTTCAAAGACCTTTATTTCCTGTAGGTCCAAGTGTAAAGTCTTTCCTTAGGCCTCCACCTGCAGCTCATCCAGAGACCTGAGTCCTGGTGTGATATACTCAGGTCTCTGGTCTCTAGTCACAGGTCTTGAGTCTTAAATCTCAGGTTTCTGATCACTAGTGTCAGGTCTTAGGTCTCTGGTCTCAGAATCAGATCCTGCTCCACCTGTGAGTTAAATATGAAACATCTTTGTTTTATTTTACTATTTTCTTTCTTATTTCCTGACTGATCTGATTCTCTGTTTCTGTGTTAGTGTTGTGTTTAAAGAGTAAATCCAGTCGTGGTGTTTTCCTGCAGAGTCCTCAGAGGTTCCTCTAAACTCTCACTGTCATCGAGGAAAAACAGGTTTGTTTGTTTCTGACTGTTCGGAGATACGAGGTTTGTCTGACGGAAGAAGCCTTCAGAAACACACAGATCATTAAAAATGAAAGATGTAAATAGAGATGAAATGTGTCTGTGGGGGTTTCCAGGATAAAAACACCTTTTTCTTTTCAGAGGTTTGTTTCTGTCGGAGGTGATTTCAGCCTCAGACGCTGAGACGAGAGGAGAAGGATGTTCAGACAGACGAGCTGCTCACCAATCAGATTAGGAAAGTGGGACAACGTTCCCCCGGAGAGTCTGACGCTCAGCTGGAACACACATCTGACACCAACACACACCAACACACCAACACACACACAACAAATCAACACACACCAACACACCACCAACACACACACAACAAATCAACACACACCAACACACACACAACAAATCAACACACCAACACATACAACACACAGCCAGCAGCGGGGGGAGTAACTCAGTACTTTTACTCCATTAC
This sequence comes from Lates calcarifer, assembly GCF_001640805.2. Taxonomy (NCBI): domain Eukaryota; kingdom Metazoa; phylum Chordata; class Actinopteri; family Centropomidae; genus Lates; species Lates calcarifer. The sequence continues at coordinate 395,715 of NW_026117523.1, forward strand.
AGAGTGTTTCCATTGTCTGTCATTTTAAGACTGAACAACCTGATCAATCTGTCACACTGTGGAAAAATTATTACAACTGTCAATACTTTATCAATAAAGTTTATTGATCAGGAGTCTGATGAACCTACACTGTCAACTAAGTTGTTTTGTCGACGTTGTTGTTGTTTGTCTGTTGTGAGTTTTGTTGGTCAATGATCTCACAGTCGCCTGAAGGTTTAATCCTCAAATCCATGAGGAGCCGCAGGTGCTAACGTTAGCCAGCTAACCTCGCTAACGTTAGCGCCCTCTGGTAACAGCAGGTCCTCCTGAGGTAAGCTCTGGGTTTTACAGGTGTTTCCTGCTCTGAGTCACATCTTCATGTTTCAGCTCTTTTACAGAGTACAGAAAATATCTAGCTAAGGTCCTTTATTTTCACCTTAGCTGAGTGTAGATAGCGAGCAGCTATCTCGGGCAGCACAGAAAACGACTGACGCCTGGTCAGTACCACTGACATACTGCACATACTGTAGTGACGGAGTGATCAGCTTCTCTCACTGTCTTCTGTCTGTCAGTCACTGTCTTCATCTCTGAAGAGTGAGGTCACGCTGATTTCTAAAAGCTGACAACTCAGCACAGTCCTCCACAGTCATGTCCGTAAAGCAGCGATCCGCCATTTTGTGACTCCCACTGGATCAGGTCTTTGTGCATAGTTCAGCAACACCACTTACGATTGGTCAGTATGGTTACAATGACTTTCAGTCAGGACACAGGAAAAGTTGCTTTGATTCTAAATAATTGATCAATAAGGACTAAAACACAGATTTATTGATTTTATTTTTTCAGAAATACCACAAAATGAGCCCTGTTTCCACGATGGATTACAAACCCCCTGGAGGGATTATAATCCCAAATGATGGCTCGTTGTAAAGGCAGGACAGTTTTTAAAGTAAGTCCCTGCACAAATCTGTTACAGAAATATGGATGAAAGTATCAGACGAGTACTTTTCCAGTCGTCTGCGACTGGAGGGATCCAGGGGGTTCAGTCAAGTCAGAGAAGCAGGAGGAGGATGTTTCATGGTCACATGATGTGATCGTCATTTCCTGTTTGATTTGAGACCCAGTATCTGTCAGGACGCCATCTTTGATCATTCAAAAAGAAGAACAACAATAAAGTCTAAGAACAGTCAGAGCTGATTTAACGTCTTCAGTTAATGTACAGCTGTTTATCTCCGAAACACTTTGTGTAAAGTCACATCATTTGAATTAAAGCATTAAACAGCGAACGTATGTGGACACACAATCTTGTGTATCAATAATATGTATATAAATATCTGAGTGTGTGATATATAACATGTACCTGTATAAACAGACACGTCTCTGCTCCACCACATAAACAGGTTTTCCCATCATGCCCCTGGTTGTTTTAGGCTGGTGATGACATCATCAGGTGAACGCTGGCAGCAGATAGGTTTTTTTTTTTACCTTTTAAGTCAGGCATTAGTATAAAAATAAAAGCCTCTTACAGCCTGAAATGAAAATCCTCTGAGTGTTTGAGCAGCGGCCAACACACTGTGTTCAGGTATCAGTTTCAGTTTCAGCCCCACGGGCCACCACCACCACCAACACCACCACCACCGCGAAGACGACGACGACGATGATGAAACATCCTCCCTCCTGTTTGGACACACAGCTTCTTGGCACACTCTCTAATTAATTAAAGAGATGAATGTTTGAGTTTACGTGGGAGAGCTGAGCGGGCTGCTGCAGGCGTCGCTCTGCTTTTATTTTGATATTTGTGCGCGTGGTTGCGTGGACGGAGATAAACCGTCACTCAGCCTCTTTATCCACTCGGACAAACATATCAAATATATCAGAGAGCAGGTCTGCGAGCGGAGAGGTGAGCTCACGTAGAGCAGCTTAAAGCATGAAATCCTCTCTGAGTGGGAGCACTCTGCAGCATGTGAAGGTATAAATAGTGGAGGCAGTGGAAGTGGACTGCAGGGAGGCGAGGAGGCCACATTACCCACATATTAAGTGCAGTGGAAGCAGATAAGCTCCAACAGATGTGTTTGGGTGTTGACATTGTTTGTATTTGCAATCTGATAGATCAAAATGTTTCACTCCACTAATAGGCTTTTATTTTTGTACATTTTGGATTTACAGACCCCCGCCCCCCAGGAAACCCTCCCCTCCTCCTCCCCCCTCAGTGCAGGAGCAAAGCCTCTGACTGGACTCAGTTTAAAGGACCAGACCACTGTTTCCCCATGTTCATCAGATCTCTGTGTGTTGAAAATCTGACCTCTGATGGTGGAATATTTAATTTCATTGCATCAGAATCGATCTGAGGCTCACGTTCAAACTGTTGCACACAAACCAAACAAAGAAGAGCTCAGTTTAGAGCAAAGACACAAGGGAACCAGGTGAGTTTAAGGGTGGACACACGCTACAAGATAATCAAGCTGATCAGAGGTCTGATTATCTGATGGTTGTAAAGATGATCTTGTCAGATTGTCCTGTGGTGTGAGGTGTGTTCAGATTTTACCCTCCTTGATCTGCTCTGAAGATGATCAATAGTAAACATGTTGAATATTTCTGATCAGAAATCCTGTTTTGTGTGTGGCGACGGTGAAACATGTACAGCTTCTGTTCACGTTGTCTCCGTGACTTTCTGTCACTTTTCTTTTTTCTAAGTGAAGTTTTGAGATGAGTCCACAAAACCACCATCGTCACTTGTTGCTCGCCATCTGCCATGTTTGTTTATACTGAAGTTGCGTTTGTGTGCGGCACAAACACAGCCTGATAGTCCTCCACTGTTGCCTTAGTTATATTCATGCATGGCGTGGATTTTTTTTAATTAGCACTTCAGTTTATTTTTTCAATCGGTTGTTTTTGTCATGAGTATTTTCAAACACAACACAAATGTTAACATTGCGAATAAGCGATTAAATTTTTTGTTTGAAAGGAGGTCCGTTTCTCTAAGCTTTCACATCGTGACTAAAGGGACCAGCTCCGGGTCCAAGGATCATGGTTTTTGGTCTCGTGGAACTAAGATCCCCAGCAGAGAGCCCGTTAGGCGTTGTCACAGAGCTGTGTACTGGCCTCTTCGATGGCAACAGTAAGGATCACATTTTAAAAGGCAACACTGTGGAACCTGGTTTGTGTTTTCAGGTGTTCAAGATGCTGCTTCTGTGTGAACAAAGGGTCAAACAGACTCATGTAAACTGGAGGATCAGGTAAACACTAAGGGAACAAACTCAGGAACAAACCAACACTAGAGTCAGGTGGAGGATCCAGTGAAGAGTGGAGGGATGAGCTGAAGCTTTTATACTGAGGTGGACTGAAGTGTTGATTGGATGATGACCTACAGGTGTTCAGGTGAGTCAGCAGGAGGAGCCACGTCCAGACTCCCTCAGACTAGAGGAGAGATAAACTAACCTCTAACCCTAACCATTCACTGTTAAAAACTAGAACTGTATCATTGATCTCAAAGCAGCTGAGTAAATAAAGACTCATGTTCATAAACAGAAGAACAGAGTCAGACCTGTAGAGTCCAGCTTTATCTTGTGGAAACATGGAGCAGCTGATGTTGACTGACAGGTCAGGATCGGCAGCGTTCGTCCTCACAACCTGCAGGAAAAGATAAATGAACGTGGACCTCCACCTCCTCCTCCTCCACCTCCTCCTCCTCCACAGCACATCCGGCCCCAGACAGGAATCATGTTTGTGCTGCGTTTACAGGACGTTATCTCTCAGAAATGACTCCCCCCCTCAACACTTTATCTCCCGTCTGTCACCGCTCCAACTGCACAGCTCACCAAAACCACAAAAACCATCTGTCTCCATCCAGAGCTTCAGGAACTACAACTCCCAGCTGCACATCTCACACCTACTTTCACTCTGTAAGATTCAATTCAGAGGATTCAGCCTGAAATACTGAGCTAAACCAGGACAAATCCTGAACCAAACCAAACATAAAACACCTGGACAGATCAGCTGGAAACTGGTAACAAAACACTGGACAGAGACTTTGAGGGAACATTGGACCAAACCTGAGTTAATACTGAACCAAACTGAAACACCTGGAAATATAACTGGCAACAAAACATAACACTGGAACCAAACACTAAGGAAGACTGGATAGAAACATCACAGAATACTGGATGAATACTGGGAGAATATGAAATACTGGTTTTAAAAAACAGCCTTTAAATACTGGATAAATCATTTTTGTATACTATGAAAAGTAAACTGGTGCTAGAACATGTCCACACAGAACAAAATCCAACAATGCAACTCTGTGGAGAATCAGATGAGAACCATCATGAGAAGATCAGATGGAACTGACTGTCCATAAATAATAATAAATACCTGTTGAAACAGTTTGGTTTGGTTAAAGGTCTGATCTGTTTTTGGCCTTAAGAGCAGAACAGATCAGACTGACGGAGGGAAACTCTCATGGTTCAGTCCTGAGGTCGACAGGTCAGTTTGGTCTCAGGCCAGTTTCTCTCTGAGTCTTTAGAACATCATTAAAGGCTAGTTTAAGAATGTGGTTGAATTTGTTTTGTTACTGTTCACGTGGCTCTGTGACCCACACTCTGACCTGGTTTTGTTCTTATTTTCAGACCACACGTCACGTGTCGACTGTTTCAGAGGTTTGTCGAACAGAAACCTTAAAACCTCTGTCTGACCTTTTCATAATAAAAGCATGAAATACATCATTACTGTGTGATACAGGAAATGTCTGGTGCTTTTATTTTGTAGATAATACAGTTTGTGTACATCCACCTCCAGCTGTAACTCGGTGAACTACCAGCTGCAGCAGGTTGTTGTTGCCGCGGTGACTCCCCAGCTGTTGTTGTTGTCGTGGGGACGTGTTGTGTGTGTGTGAGTGTTAACCTGCCTCACATGTGGAAGGTGGAGCTCCTGAACGATGTTAATCTCTTCCTCTAATTAAGTGAAGCAGCCGAGCGCAGAGACTCCGGCTGGATGTAAATGAGCAGCTCCTCCTCGTCCTCGACGCTCTAATGAGCCTCATTTCATCAAATCTGTTCCAGTTGTTTCACTTAATGGAGAGTTTCCTCCTGGTAGACTTCAGACCCCCCCACCACCGCCATGTTAGACTTCAGACCCCCCCCCCTCCTGTACCTGTCAGCTCAGTTACTCTCAAACAATCAAACAACAGAATCAGTTCTCAGCCGACTGCTGGATTCATGAGTCTGTCACCGAGTCGCTGCTGGTTCACGTCTTTATTCATCAGGTTTACACTGAAGTACACGTTACACATGAGCTGAGCAGGGTTCAGGTTTAAAGGACTGAGGTCCTGCAGGACCATTAGAGCCCTGTACCAAACCCGAGACCAGGAGCTGGACTCGCTGTCAAAGACCTATTCTGTTGTTGAAAGGGACTGACGCTCTGATGAGGAACCTCTGAGACCAAGTCCAAGTTTTTGGAGGAGAGGGAAAAGTCTCTGACTGGACTTGAACTGGTGACACTGGAACCACAGGGTCGGCATCTTAAACCACTGACCCACCAGGACACCCAGACCCCCAGAGTCTAGTCTAGAAGAAAATACTCATTAGAAACTGAACAGGAGATCAGCTGTGAGGAGGTGTTGAGTCCAGGTGGAGGATCAGAGTCCTGGTGGGTTGATGTTAGGGGTTCTGGGTCCAACATGTGGACCACATCCTCCTATCAACACTCATCCAGGTCTGAGTCCAGTTCCACCACACAGCTTAAAACCTCTTGTTCGTCCAGGTTGTTGTGGCTCACGCCTGGTGCTTCCTGGTCCCTCCTGTCCAGGTTTTAATACAGACTGAGACCAAGACTTGGTGTGGATGTGGTTCAGTTCAGTCAGTCCTTCGTCTCCAACATGTTTTCATCCAGACAAGCTTTTCATTGTGTTTCAGCAGCAGCAGATTGTCTCTGACAAACATCTACAGTCAGGTTGGTAGATCTGGATCTGGATCAGAGTGTGTGTGTGTGTTTGTATCACTGAGGCCTTTTCTGGTCTGGAACACCAGTCTTATCAGGACCAGCAGTGCTTACAGTCTGGACCTCATGAGAACCATCACCTCTGAGGTCATGGTTGCAGGTCTGAGGTGTGACTTGGTCCTGGTCTGGGTCTCTGAGGGTCCACAGTGAATGGAAGTCAATGCGATGTCCTGATGAGTATAGCTAGTGTGTGTGTGTGTGTGTGTGTGTGTGTGTGTGTATACAGTATGTGTACAGAGAGATATTTCCTGTCTGATTCGGAGTCTTTGATGTGGGTGAGGAGGCCTCGGGGCTCCTCAGTCAGCGGAGGAGGAGGAGGAGGGGGAGGAGGGGGGAGGAGGGGGGAGGGATGCCAGAACAAAAAGGCAGGATGCTCGGAGACATTACATAAGCACTTAGCTGCATGAATGTTCCTCAAATACCTGGCATTAGAGGACCTAATCTGCTTACAGAGACATTATGGGCTGCACTCTGCAGCTGTGACAGGTGCATCAGGATCAAGATTATCATCCTGCACTCATCTTCAGTCAGAGACCGGGTGTGGGGGGGGGGTTTAATCCAGGTCTGAGGTCCACAAACAGAAACCGCCATTCTGTGCCATCAGCTCCGTGATTCAACACTCACCTTCACAGGGATCTGATCCTCAGGTTTGGTTCGGGATCGAACCACCAGCCAATGTAACCACGTGTGACGCTGTAACAGTCGTGATTGGTCGGCTCGTTCGAGTCTCTCATTGGTCGGACAAACACACAAAACTTCATCTAACGTCTTCTCTCTTTACTTTGTCGCAGTAATTTCAGTTAAACTGTCGTGAAACATTTATTAGCTCCAACTCTGACCTGAAGAAACTCAGTGGCACAGAAACTCCACCGCCACCTGGTGTTCAGGTTGTGTAGCTGCTGTAACTGTTGAACATTTCATGTGAAGAAACTCAACACAGTAACACATAACGGCACGGATCCGATCCCAAATCTCCCCTGTAAGGCTCAGCACCAGACCCGACCTGTTCAAATCTGCACCTGCCTATAACCATTAATATCAGACCTGTGAGCCGAGCCACTGACCCTCTGATCAGTTTTTGCAAACGTACGACTTTGTCACATCAGTGAAGTACGGGGTCAAAGGTTGAATCACAGTCACACAGACTGTCAGAGTCTGATCTGGATCAGAAGATCCTGGTGGTTGGTCTCCTCCTGTCCACAACCGGAGCTGTCATTTTCAGAAAGACCTTTACTCTGCTGAATACTTCCTCTGGTGTTTTATTGGACATGTTGAGGTCACCTGACCAGGAACAGGAAGTGAAGCAGGAGCAGCAGCTGTAGCTGCAGGGTGGAGGTTCAGTCCTCCTCCTGGGAGCAGGTGTCTTTAACCAACAGGCTTCTTTGTTCAGAGTTAGAGCATCAGTGTGAATTCATTACGACAGGAAATGAAGGAGCAGGCAGGAAAATGAATCTTGAGAGAATATCTGAGGTTTACGTGGAGTCTTTTCAGATCAGGATCAGATCTCACAGAGGCCTCAGAGACTGAGACATAAGAAGATTAACTCAACAATAGATCATCTTTAAAACAGACCCTGTGTTCTCTCTGTGACTGTGGACAGTGAAGAAATACTCGAGTGAAGTACAAGTACCTCTGAAGTGCAGTAGTGGAGTAAATGTACTCAGTCCTCAGTCTGTGTTTATCTGATGTGTTTAGTCAGTGACCCTGTGTGATGATCTGTTCCCGTACGGCCATGACACCACCCTGCAGGACTCGCTCTGCCCCCCCTCCTCCACCCTCCACCCTCCACGCCGGGGGGTGGGGGGATGAGGTGGAGATCAGGCCCCTCAGTGTGTCAGGAACAAGGCGAACAGGGCGGCATTGATGGCCCGGCTCTGAACAGCAGCACATCTGGACGACACTCAACAAGCAGCTCAGTGTGATCAGATCCTCCGTCGCTTTATGAAATCAAACGCACATTCATAACCGCCCGGCTTCTCCCTCTGTCCCCGAGTCTCCTTTCACATCCAAATCGCCTCCTCGGGGGGCGACGAGGATCAAATCTTTATCTGTTCGCTGCTGAAAAACACATTTGTTTGTCTCCTCTGGACGTCTTTTCTTCCCCCCGGTGAAGAGCGAGAGTGGACGACAACGAGGAGGCTGTTAGAGGGACAGGAGGGAGAGTACAGTTTTCTGAGGTTAACACTGAGGGATTCATCCTGTCATCTGAGGGGGGGGGAGCAACACTGAGGGATTCATGCAGTCATCAGTGGAGGTGTCCTTTAACATATAGATGAGAGGTTTAGAGACAGTTGGAGGTCAAAGGTCGAGCTGAGTTTGTGTTGAAGTTTTAATGTAGTCGTCAGAGTTGAGGGTTGGGGGGGTAGTGAGGGTGGTGATGGGCGTGGGGGTCGGGGCGGTCTGATGGTTCACTGAGACTCTGTGATGTGGAAACAGCTGCAGGAGAAGCCGAGCACTGAGCTGATCCTGGACCAGCCTGTGGGATCGCCCTCTGAGGACCCATGTTCATCCACAGCACTGCTGATAGGGGGGACACCGGGGGGGGGGGGGAGACCCCCTGGGGGGGGGCTGGAGGTCATTTACTGAAACTTTGTGCTTAGTTTTAATTTCTTTGTTGTTCATGGACGTGTGAGTTTCATCCTCAGTCTGGGCAGAAAACTCAGAGGGCTGCTCTGAGGATTCATGTGTTCACATCAAGGTCACTGGGATCCAGCTCAGTCTGGTCTGTCTTTGTTTATATACTCTAAGACTCTGGCTCCTTCAGGTCCAGCCTCAGTCCTCCTGGTTCAGTCTCTAAAGGTTTTGCTCACCTGGACCTGTTCGGTTCATCTCAGCCCTCCTGTCAGACCCTGTCAGGCTCTGGGTTTCAGTCTGGTCTTTAACTGGTCAACTCAGGGACAGACAGAGACCTGAAGACTCTCCAGTGTTGTCTTGGATGGTGAACTGTCCCTCCAGTCTCAGGTCCTGGATTCTGGCGCAGGTTTTCAAGGACCGCTCTGTTTGAGTCCTGAGTTTGAGGCGACTCATCTCAGATTTATCGCCTCTTGCGAGGACATTTCGAGCGTCACACAGTGGTCTTCTTCTTCATGTCTCCTCCCTACGCCGTCGTCCACACAGCTGTGACCAACACTGTCTGTCTCTCTGCCATCCCACAATGCCATGTTTGTGACGGTCGGTGGGGGGAGGAGGGGGAGGAAGGGGAGGACTGAGGCGGCCTGTCTTCGGTCCTCAGTCAGGTAGAGACGATTCCTCCACACAGACGTGTTGAGACATGTTGAGACGTGTTCGACATCTGCTGGACCCCACCTGGACAGAGACAGGTGTGTGACATCATCATGACATCATCACTACTGTCAGATTAAATCAAGTTTTAATGTGAAGATTCAAACGTCAGCTCAAGCTCGTTAAACTCCCGTTATAATTCAGACCAGGTGAGTCCAGGTTGTTGTGGAGCTGATGGACCTGCCTGAGATGAAGCTGCAGCACCAACAGAAACATTTAGCAGTGATCAGATCTGATCTGAGAGCAGCCCTGTGACAGTTATCAGACATGTTGTGACTGAAGTTCAGCCTCAGATGGAAACGACGAACATGTGGTCGTCTTCAGTCTGAACCGAATCAAAGACGATGCTGATCTGAGATCAGACTTCAAACTGAAGCTGCTGCTGAGAATCAGAACACTGTAGAGACAGAAATATTGATGGAGGAGAAACATCAATATTTTATTACAACAAGAAGAAGCAGAGGAGGAAGAGTTTTATTAACATGATACTTTATACACAAGATGATTAAACCACCAGGAACAGAATCACACACATCAACACAATGAAATTACAACAGTTATTAACACATTCAGTGATTTCTATTAAAACAGATGGTTTTAGTGTCAAAAGGTAAAATGTTTATTCTTTCAATTAATTATATTTTTTCCAATTTATTTAATCTCAAACTTGTTTATTCAGATTTTTTTTGGCGTGTGAAATCTGCTGTGTTTCCTGTAAAACTATAAAACCTAATGCCGATGAATGAAGATGAGATGAAGATGAAGATGAAGATGAGGATGAAGATAAAGATGAGGATGAGGATGAAGATGAGGATGAAGATGAGGATGAGGATGGTGAAGATGTGTGACTGTGTCAGATTGTGCTGATGTTTTTATGTACAGATTATTCCTGCTGGATTAACCCTGTGTCTGTGTTTGAAGTGAACATTGTGATGTGGCCTCAGACAGACAATACAACCAGCACAGCTCTTTGTCTCCATGTGTTTACGCCTGAGGAGGAGATACAGGACTGATGGAGGAGGAGGAGGAGGAGGAGGAGGGACGGAGGTGACAGCAACAAAAAGAGGACAACAAACAGCAGCAGTGATGAAACAGCTGCTGCACAATGAACCTGGATAATTCTCCCATTCACACTGAGAGAGAATTTATCCTGAGAGAGAGACGACGAGGAGACCTCACACATCAAACCCACACACTGATACAACACATGCACCAACATCTGGACTCGTACAACAACATCTGGACTCGTACAACAACATCTGGAGACATACAACAACATCTGGACTCATACAACAACATCTGTAGACATACAACAACATCTGGAGACATGCACCAACATCTGGACTCGTACAACAACATCTGGAGACATACAACAACATCTGGAGACATGCACCAACATCTGGACTCGTACAACAACATCTGGACTCGTATAACAACATCTGGACTCGTATAACAACATCTGGAGACATGCACCAACATCTGGAGACATGCACCAACATCTGGAGACATGCACCAACATCTGGACTCGTACAACAACATCTGGACTCGTATAACAACATCTGTAGAGATACAACAATAGTTAGTACCTAAGCTATGAATGACTCTGTGACGTCTCCTGCAGCGCCACCTCCAGGAGAAACTGTTCAGACTCGGGTTGTGTAATGACAGTTACAGCCTGTGGGGGGCGCTGCACACATTACAGATTAGTCGTCCTCGGTCGCAGGTCGGCTCCGTGTGAAGTGAGGTCCTGAAATTGTTTCCAGCCACAGACTGAAGTCAGTGAGCTCAGAGGTCAAAGGTCACAGGCTGAACAGAGTTTAAAGCAGTGTTATCAGACAGGAAACAACCAGCAGCTGTGAAGTCTCTGAGAGAGGCAGCAGGAAGGCTGTCTGAAGGCTGTCTGAAGGTTAGTCAAGTGTTTCTTCTGTGCAGCTGTGGAAACACTGTTGTTCAGGTCGAGTCCCACCTCTGTCTCTGCCCCCCCGCCCTGCTCCTACAGTAACCTTCATGATCTGAGCTCCCACATTAATCAGTCTGCAGGTCATGTGACTCTAATTGTAATTATTAAGGCCTGTGGAACAGAAATGAGCTGCAGAGGAAAACAGATTTTATCAGTCTGAGGTGGACAGAGTTTCAGCTGTTTGATTAGTGAATATAAATCATTAAAAAGGTGAAAACAGGGTTTCGTACCTGTAGACTAAAAACGTGTTTTGTCTCCTGTAAAACATCTGGAGGCAGCTTGGCCCAATATTAAAGAGTATTTCTACACATTTCTTTTCCGAAAAGTTCACCTCACATCATGACTCTGGTCAAGCGACTGTGTGCAGTGATTTCAAAAATACTGAAAGAGCAAAGCTGCTGTTACAGACACAGATTTCCATTGTAAGTTGAACTCTTGGTCTGATGATATAATATTTAATATCTGATATTTTCATGCTGTGACGTGTTTATTGTCATTACATAACTCTGACCCTTTGTCTGTTGTGACAACATCTCCTTTTATTTTACATCCAGAAACATGTTGAAGAAACTGACCTCAGATCTATTGAGAGTTAAAGGGCAGATACACCATTTATACCCAGAAACCCTGGATGATGGTTTATCTGATTTTCATCGTGAACGTCCTGTGATCAGCAGCATGTTTCCACCTGTCAGTCAAACACAGCCTCTGCTCACTTTAACATCAGAATCTGAGGAGACATCTGAAGTCAGCATTTGAAGTCGTCTCCACAGGAGGCGTCAGAGACGAGCGTCAGGCTGATGGACTGATCCATTCAATATGTGCATTTTAGATTCCACTTAAAATTTGATTATACACGTTGGTTTTTTTTACATTTCAGGGATGAAACTGAATTTCTTCACTTTACTCTGTAACTGGCCCAGATTCCTCCTCAACACCACATTGAAGAATGTGAAGAGAAACTGAGACGACGTCCGTCGTCACAACTCACAACACTGAGCCTGTGTCCTCACACAGACACACACAGACACACACAGACACACACACTGGTGTTGAATTCATCAATGAAGACTACGATTGAGGTCGTCAACGACCTCAGGGTCGGGGTTCAGGCCTTTACACCACAGAGATGTGACGAGGCTGAAGCTCCATGTTTCAGGATGTTGGTGGACAGTCTGAGGTCCTGATGAGGAGGCAGAGACCACCTACCAGGATCCTCTGATCCAGATCAGCCTCTGACAGTCTGGTTGGTTGATGTCTTTATTCAAGGTGAGACAGGTCCAAAAATAAAAACCCCAAATGTATTGTTTTATCAGAGGTGACGGAGACCATGAGACCACTGTAGACCACTGTCTTCATGTTTTTGTCATGTTGTCGTGTTTTCACATTGCAGTTTTAAAACTAAAGAACTCTACCTGACACACATATGTCCTGCCGTCACCTACGTCTTTGCCTTTTCTTCTTCTATTGTTTAATTGGTGACGAGCCTCAACTTCCTGTAACTGGTCTGAACGTCTAAACCATCCAAAAAAGACCACTTCTTCTGGTCAGACCAGATTCTGGTCATTTGGTCTGGATTGTGACCCAAGGAACCTTTTACCTGCTGTTTTGGTAACACGTTAAGCCTTAAGACTAAAAGTTTCAGTCGACTAAAATTTGGCTAAATAAAAACAGGATGAGGTAAAAACATTTGACACCAAACTAAACAAAAAAATATCTGATAAAATCTTTGAGTCAAATGAGTAAAGATTCGCATTTCTACATATTAAACATGAAACACTAAAACATCAGTGGCGCACAGACGGAGTGATTTGATAATCTGAGAGGAGGACTGGTTCAACTCCTGCTGGAAACTGTCACAGCTGCAGCTGCTTTTCTCTAACGAGGTGTAAACTCTGCTGAAAACTGCAGGGTTTTCTAAAGACCACCGGGTATTTGATTTGTACTGAGCTCAGTTTAAACACCACAGGGACGGACTGGTCCTCCCTGAGCCCTGGTCTTACAGTGAACAGTCTGGACGTGTTCCTGCTGTTGTGTTGGTGCAGTGTGCTCGCTCCACCTCTCACCTTGTTGGTGTGAAAGGAGAACTGGGTAAAAAGGCTGTTGTTGGGTAACAGCTGTCTGACTCAGAGGGTTTGTGGTGGATGTTAAAGTGCACACTCAGCAGGTTTCGTCACCCGGCAGTCTGTTGGCAGGTAACTCAAACTGTCAGTGATGTGGCAACGCCGGGCGACCTGACACTTCCCCTCACATCGGTTTCACTGCGACACAAAGAGGAAGAGCTCTGACTTTTACCTTCAGCTCTGACCTGCAGTGACCTGAACTCACCAGGAGTTTACTGTTGGGCAACACATCCTTTATTCAGATCAGTCTCCACCCAAACTGTGCGACGCTGACGAAGCCCGGATCACTGACGGTCAGAGGTGACGGATCAGTGAATCACTCCTCTAACTGTCATTTGTAACAGTAGATTTCAGTTTGGAGCCCAAAGAACCAGAGAGGCCTCAGTCTGAGGGAGGTTTATCTGAGCAGAACCTTTCACAATAAAAGAGTTTCTCCCTTGTGTGGTTGTCTGTCCTCAGTTCGTCTTTTCAACTCTCTGTGTTGGCCCTGACCTGACTGGACGATTCACCTGTAACTCATCAACAATCAGTCAGCGACCTGCTGCAGAGTTTAAGGCCCAGGCTCGTTCCTGCAGCCTCTGTCTGTTAGAAACAAACCTGTTTCCTGGTCCAATTCTTCATCTCCTGATTAGAATCCAACAGAACCAGGTTTATGTCTACCTGTAAGATCCCCATGACCCTTCAGTTTGTAATAAACTACCTTCAGAACTGTTTCCTGACTCCTGGTCTGTGCTCTTTGGGTCTGAGGTTTGAAACCAAATAAAGAAGCAACAACAGAACCTTTTGTCTTGATCAGAGTCCTGATCAGAGTCCTGTTGCTGATGTAGGTCTGCAGTAGATCTGTAAAACAGACCAGTCCTACAGGTGGTCACAGGAACCTGAACCTGGATCCTGAATCTGATGCAGAGCCAGGGAACTTGTTCCAGAGCTCTGCAGCATTTTGGGCCTGTAAAGGATCCAGGGAGGTCTGACTGAAACAGAACCAGGACCAGGACGGAGCCCGGGGAACACCACAGGACAGAGAAGAACCAGAGTACTCAAAATGGAAAAGATCCTCCTGGTTTGTTGTGTTGTTTTCTGTGAAGCTGCTGTTGTTGGCTCGGTCTGAGCTGAGCCCTGCAGCTAACGCTAACGCTAACTGCTGTTCATCTGGTTTCTATCAGACAGGTCACCTCGCTGCTGTAAACTATGTTTAATCAGTCCTCAGATCAGATCCATCAACACTCTGTTAACACACATCCAGCAATTATCCACATCCATCCTACCTGCAACTATCATTAAGATTTAATTACAGGGACTGAAAAGAATAAAAGTTCATTTCATCATTCACTGTAAAGTTATTGATCATTTATCAGCTTCTAATCATCTTTCATCAAATCATTTCTTTTTGGGTTTTTTTTGTTTATTCATGTTTCTACTCCTCTTCAGTGGTTCACCGCAGAGACTGAGACTGAAACCAGGTCATTTTTATGAAGTTTGTTGTTTTTATTTTTAGTTTTTACACAAACAAATCACAGAATGTTTCAGGTTTTGTTTCGTTTTTTATAACATTTGCAGTCTCACATTAAATCATGTAATAATATTTTGGGCTGCTGTTGGTCTCTGAAGTTAAATGTTTTCTGCAGAGGAAGAAAAAGAAGAAGAAGAAGAAGAAGAAGAAGAATAACCGTCTGTTCCTCCAACATCCTCTGGACAAACCTTCACTACTGTTCAGACTTTATACAGGACAGTGTTGTCTCAAATCAAACATGGACGATCACATCAATGTGACCACGACTGCCCTCACTTGATGTTAAATGTCTCGTGTCCCTGTATGTTGCAGCTCTGCAGGTTTGATTCTGTCCTGCAGCAGCTGGATGTTAAACATCTGTCGAGCGCTGCAGCCGAGTCTGCTCCACCTGACACCTCCCTGTCTGTATGAGCGTGTGATTCACAGGTCTGGTGGAGCGGTGGCGGTGCTGCCACAGGGTTTCCTCACCCATCTCTAATGAGCTCTGGCAGCCGGGGTCATGGTGACCCACCCTGGAGCTGAGGAGACACCGTGGGAACCTGAGAGACCTCCATCAGCCTCAGTGAGACCACAGCCCCACCTCTTTAACCCTCCACACACTAACATGGTCCCTGCTGTCTCCTGTCGCCTCCTACTGTCTCCTGTCGCCTCCTACTGTGTCCTGCTGTCTCCTGCTATCTTCTGTCGCCTCCTACTGTCTCCTGCTGTCTCCTGCTGTCTTCTGTCGCCTCCTGCTGTCTCCCACTGTCTCCTGTCGCCTCCTGCTGTCTCCTGTTGTCTCTAGTTGTTTCCTGTTGTCTCTTGTTGTCTCCTACTGTCTCTTGTCATCTCCTGTCGTCACTTGTTGTCTCTTGTTGTCTCTTGTTGTGTCCTGACGTCTCTTGTTGTCTCTTCCTGTGTGTTGTCCTGCAGGTCATGGTGCGTTCACAGTCTCCATCCGTTGTCCATGATAAACTCTTTGTGACCATCGATTGGTCTCAGACTGGATCTCATAACGAGCTGAGGTTTGAGTGTGAGTCTGTGAACCAGATCAACAGGGACTCTGTGAAATCGTCCTGATGCGCTGGGTTAAAACTGGTCACATGTGGTCCTGCTCAGACTCTCAGATCCACTTCAACAGCTGCTGGAGGTCAGAGGTCAAACAGGTTAGAGGACTGAACAGGGCTAGACCAGTTAGACCAGCAGCACCAGGTCTGGGTCTGATTTTCAGTCTAAACTCCACGTCTCTGTCTCTTTGTAGCGTCTCTGTTTCTGTGGTATCTGACACATTTCTTCATCAAACATGAATCTCTGGTCCAGATATCTGTTGGTGAGTTTCTTCATCACGTCCCTGACTTTCATCACTGCTGTGAACTTTCCTCCAGCAGCCATGACAGATTTATTTCTGTCAGACCTCCGTCCTCCTCCGACCTCTGTCCTGGAAACTGCAGCTGGACTCTGCTCTGTGGAAACTCTGTGTGAACTCAGATTTACCTGTTGGACCACACACCTGCCACGTTGTCAGCCACTGATGAGGTCATTTTGTAGTCCAAACCTCGGACTTAAGGAGCTCAGCAGGCTGTGATGTCACAGTGATGTCACAGTGTCCTGAGGTACACCTGTACCAGGTGTGATCAGAGTTCCCACACTGTTGCTATGACTGTGTAACATGTTGCCGGTTGCTGTGACTGTGTAACATGTTGCCTGGTTTGCTGTGACTGTGTCAGTTGCTGTGACTGTGTAACATGTTGCTGGTTGCTGTGACTGTGTATGTTTGCTGTGACTGTGTAACATGTTGCTCTGGTTTGCTGTGACTGTGTAACATGTTGCTGGTGTGACTGTGTAACATGTTGTTGCTGTGACTGTGGTTGCTGTGACTGTGTAACATGTTGCTGGTTGCTGTGACTGTGTAACATGTTGCGGTTGCTGTGACTGTGCAGTTGCTGTGACTGTGTAACATGTTGCTGGTTGCTGTGACTGTGTAACATGTTGCCGGTTGCTGTGACTGTGTAGTTGCTGTGACTGTGTAACATGTTGTTGGTTGCTGTGACTGTGTAACATGTTGCTGGTTGCTGTGACTGTGCAGTTGCTGTGACTGTGTAACATGTTGCCGGTTGCTGTGACTGTGTAACATGTTGCTGGTTGCTGTGACTGTGCAGTTGCTGTGACTGTGTAACATGTTGCTGGTTGCTGTGACTGTGTAACATGTTGCCGGTTGCTGTGACTGTGTAGTTGCTGTGACTGTGTAACATGTTGCTGGTTGCTGTGACTGTGCAGTTGCTGTGACTGTGTAACATGTTGCCAGTTGCTGTGACTGTGTAACATGTTGCTGGTTGCTGTGACTGTGTAGTTGCTGTGACTGTGTAACATGTTGCTGGTTGCTGTGACTGTGTAGTTGCTGTGACTGTGTAACATGTTGCTGGTTGCTGTGACTGTGCAGTTGCTGTGACTGTGTAACATGTTGCCGGTTGCTGTGACTGTGTAACATGTTGCTGGTTGCTGTGACTGTGCAGTTGCTGTGACTGTGTAACATGTTGCTGGTTGCTGTGACTGTGTAGTTACTGTGACTCTGACATGAGGACACGCCTGACTCGTCCCCGGCGGGCGCTCAGAGACTGTGGTGGTTGGACTGGATTCAGGGATTAGCTGTTCCAGGGAGGGAGGAGGGTTTGTTGGCTCGCTCCGTCCCCCAGAGGACGCTGGGAATGAAGAGGGAGAGAGAGAGAGAGAGAGAGAGAGAGAGCCCTGAAAACAAAAAACCCTCCACCCCCATAGTCCCTCTCTCTCTCTATGTCTCTCTCCCTCTCCCCCTCTCTCACTCTCTCTCTCTCGTGTCTGTGTCTGTGTCTCTCGCCCATGTTGGTATGCAGAGAGACAGCAGCCAACCACAGCCTGTAACCAGCCTGACATACCAGCAGCATGACAGTGTACGGAGGACCAAGGCTGCCACAAACAGAAACACATCAGGAGAGATGAAATGAATGAGAACTCTGACTGAGTGATGATAATAATCATATAATGTAAAAACATCAGGCTGGTCATACACATTCCTGAAAAATAAAGTTTCCAATAAACGTGTAATTAATTCATTAATAATATAAGCAACACTAAATGATGAAGTTATTTTTTATTACAGGAGTTTTTTTAAAAAAAAAACCACTGGTTTAAGTGAAGCAGCTGTTTTAAAGAGAATTTTCAGGTTAATTTGTTTTTGTGTTTTTGATGTTATTGATGTAGAGAAAAGTTTTTTCTAAAAGTGAAGAGTTTTCTTGCAAAACTACAAACATTTCTCTTCAAATATTAAAGGTTCTAATAAAAAACGAATGAATGAATAATAAACTAATATTTACCTGGGTAATAATGCTGCAAACAAACAAAGAACCACTGCAGTTTTTAGCCTAATTCTTGCTGAATAACTACTACTACTAAGTACAGTAATAAAGAAAACTTTGACTGATAATCTAAAATGCGCGTGTTGTTGTTTGTGTGGCACTGATGGGCCTCCGTAGGTTCTGATGTGTAAAGAGAAACAAAGAGCTGTTAGAGACGCAGTGAGGAGGAGGAGGAGGAGGAGGAGGAGGAGGAGAAGTGTCGACAGCACAGACGGATGGAGCTGATGGAGGACAGAGGAGGAGAACAGCTCCACCTACAGGACGAACACAACATCAACACATCTGCACTGCACAGGGAGGAGACCAGCTGCTGCAGACAACATGTTGTTTATTTGTTGTTTACTTTGGTGAACTCTCTAAACCTCGTCAGTTTCCAGTCGTGGAGCGACCGTCTCAGCCAACAGTCGTGTTGCTTCAGTTTCAGCCTCCTGCTGTAAACGTCTGTAAATAATCTCCCTCCAGTCTCTGGCTCTCAGCAGGTGAAGAATCCTCCTCGGTCTGATCCAGGTTCAGGTTTAATGAGGATCCTGATCCTCCTCGTCTCCGACTCCAACTGTAACAACAGAGAGTCCAGACGCTCGGCCTCAGAGAGGAGTCTCCAAAAATATTTACTCTGACTGATAAACTCTCAGTCCTGATGTGGAGAGGAGTCCCCACGTCTGTCTCCTCCTGGTCCTGGGCCTGGGCCTGGTCTGATCCTGATGACCGCAGGACACAGTTTCTCTGTGACAGTGAGCTGTGTCATTTTAATTAGAGCTCTGTAATTCCCTGCAGGTTCTTGTTGTGGAACAGTCAGAGCATCAGGACTGGATCAGAGAGACGAGTCCATCAGGGTTCGGCCGCCCCCCCTCCACTAACAGAGGGGGTTTGTAAAGAGCTGTACAGCAGGCCTCCAAGTACAGATGGTGACGATGTTGATCCGAGGAGGAAGGGGTCCCACAGGTCTGCCACTTAGCCGGGGCTGATGAGGACTAAAGGTCCGCCCCGAGGACCATGGAGCCACAGCTGGACTTAATGGGCTCCCCTGGTTATTCTGCACAGTCTGGATCAAATACTGGATCTGTACTACGACTGATGAGGACTGAACGTCTACAGATCTGAGGTTTAAAATATCAAGAGACGAGATCATTATAAAAAATATAAAGTCAAGTTCACGAGGACCTGAATCAAAGATGTCTGACAGGACATAAATGAGTTTGACTTTACAATTAGTTTTAGTCAGAATTCTACTTTTATTTCTTATGTTTATAGATTTAATTTAGTTTAAACTGATTCAGGTTTTTTGTTAAAATTCAGTAAGAATTAAAGCAGCTGTTACTGAGACAATAATCCATGTTTAAAGGCGACTTATTCTCCTTATTTTCTATCACAAATAGTCAGAATCAGTTTATTAATCCCTCACAGGAAGTCGTTATGTCACAGTTCTCCATTTCACACATACAAATATAACAAACATAATAAAGTAACCTCCCCCCATCTTCAACAATATACCCTCTCTGAGAAAAACAAAACCATGACGCTGCTTTGAAAACGGTCTTGAAAACACTGTTCTGTAAACATGAAGCTGATGATCTCAGGTTCCTGTGTCTGAGCCATCACAGCTCTCAGATCAGTTTAATGTCATCCAGTGAACAGAGACCTGATGGAACAGGTTTTCCACCTCAGTCTGAGTCTCAGATCATTTCCCTCAGATTCTGGACCAGATTCAGGCTCCATCCAAGTTAATGTGATGTGTCAAAGCCTCAGAGTGGACGTCCAATCAGGACGTTTGATGAAACCAAACCCAGAGGCTGAACTGATCGGCTGAATGACTGATCAATAATCTGAGATCAGTGAGACGACTTCAGATGAACCGACTGTCTCCTCTGAGTCTCTGAGACAAACACATTTAAACATTTAAACATGAAGACATGAATATCTCGTGTTGTGACCGGACGTTGATTCACCAGCTGATTGGTTACAGCTGATTGTTGTTGTTTATTTTCCCCCTCAGGTCGACGAGCAGCAGCTTCACAGCGATGATCTGAGCTGATGTTGTACCTGCGTGTTGGAGGGATTAATCTGCTCTCATCACGTCCACAGCTTACACCAATAAATCCATAAAACCAGCCACAAGACTGAGCTGTTTATGTCTCCATGATGCCATTAACCTGGGGGGGTCGGGATGGGGGAGTGTGGAGGGGTGAGGTAGAGGGGGGTGGAAACAAAAAGTGTTGCAGTGGTCACTAAGAATCAGTGTCGTGCCAAAAGTGAGAGAGGAAATCTGTGTTAATCTGATAAAAGGGTCAGATTAGGAATAAAAATATTTAGAGCTGATCACTGTTCAGATGGTCAGAGTGGATTAGGACATTGTTAGTCCTGCTGGGGGGGTGGGGTGGGGGGGGCTGGGGGGTGGGGGGTGGGGTGCAGTACTGTAGATACAGTAGAGATACAAAGCTGCTGCTCTTCATCACAGAAAACCGAGGCCTCAGTGTTAAATTAACACTGTAAATAAAAAATACTCAATAAATAAATTACATCTTCATTTTAAATGAAAGGCTGGTCCCACAGTGATGATGTGTTTCTGTAGTCCAATCCTGAAGTTCAGCCTGGTTCCTCCACAAAAGCCAATGAGATTCTTTCATAGTGTTTTGTATTATTCCAGAAAATAAACTGTGAGCAGCTAAAGTTTCTGATGCTTCAGGTTTAGTTGATCAGATCATCTTCACAGATGAACACCACTGTTCTGATGTTTGAAGCCTAAATCTAATCTCCAGAAGTAATGTTAAAAGCTAATGTTAATGTTAGTCATTTTTAAAAGAGCTAATGATTTAAATTTATATAGAATTACATGTGCGAATTGAACAAATTCATTGCACAAGGAACAAAGGAGTTTATACTCCTGTTGTAGTTGAACCAGGGTCTGAATCTTCTGAGTTTCAGACTCACAGTGAAGGAGCTGAGGACCTGCTGGTTAAAGATCCTTGATATTCAAGTCACAAGTAATAACAGAGAGTGTGAGAACAGGCTGGATAAAAGACGTCATCATTTTACTGGTGACGTTAAAAACTTCACTTCTTCAGGACATACAAACGTTGCTGACCCTGCCAACAGACAGTTCAACAAACTCTGTCAGTTCTTTTGTCTAGAATCAATGACCACGGTGGTGTTTGGTTCCATCAGGACAGAGCCTCCGTCAGTTTCCACACTGAGAGCGGTTCGACTCGTTAACCACCTAATGGTAACCTGCTGTGAGCCTCACCTCCCTCCACATGTGTTCAGCTGCTGTCAAACACTTCCAGGTTTATTCCAGGTCTGAGGCCTCTAAACCAGGAGTTCATTAAACCCAACTTCACTCGGTCCGTCCCTGCTCTAATTGCTACCTGGCTCTGAACCTCCTCTCTGATCCACACGCTCCTTCCTCTGCCAAGGTTTTAAAAGTGGAAATTTATTTATTGAACTTTTACCACTTCCTTTACCACATCGTCTGGAGACTGTATGATCTGAGAGAAGAAGACGTCAGATGTGAGTGTGGAGGAAAAAGGTGAAGAGACAAAGAAACTCTGACTTCATTAAACAACAAACAACAGGTTTACTCTGGAAAACATTTGGTTTTATTCTGTTCTCAGAGGAAAACTGTCCTCTGTGACTCCAGCTGAGAAACGTCAATATCTGACTGAGTGATGAAATTACAGCATTGGTTGATCGGAAACTCATTGATCTGTCAAAAACAACTTTTATTGCATCATCAGGGGGCATCACCAAGTGTCTTTGTTGCTAAATTTAACAACTTTTCAGACCCTCAAGAGACTCTTAGGTTAACATTTTCCCCCTGCGTCCTGTCTTTGTGCTAAGCTAGGCTAACAGTTTCCCCCTATGTCCAGTCTTGGTGCTAAGCTAGGCTAGCTCTCTGTGTAAACCTGTCCTCCAGGTTGTCAGTGTTGTTTTATTTGTGATATAACCATGTTCTACTGTTACTGGTTTGCTCCGTTCCTACGTACCCGAGGATCTGGACTAAGAGCTGATGTGAGGTTCAGGTTGGAGGAGTGGTTCTGTGCTTAAAGCGCTCAATATTTCAGATTACCTGTAACTGTGGAGCAGACCAGTACAACATTAACGTGACGTTCATTACTCTGATGTTTCATCTCAGTCTGAGTGAAACAGCTGAACTTCAGCTGAAATGAAAAGTTGTTTCGTCCCCTCAGCCACAGGAACAGACAGTGAAGTGAAACTCTGGTTCATGTGTGAGGGTTAAAACAGAGGGGGAAAGCAGCAGTGTTGACATTTAAAAGGCTTCAGACTGTCAGCAGCTCAGACTCCGGGGCTCTCTGAGCGTTTGGCCGTTGAAGATAAATGTTTAGCAGTTCTGTCGTTTTACTGTGGGTCACTCTGGAGAGATGAGGACTCGGCCTGATCCTCATTGTTGACTCGGGCACCATGCTGAGTCTCCTCCAGCTGCTCCGGACACATGGAGGATAATCTTTAAATGGCTGCTCTCCTGTGTCCGCCGGCGTCCTGTCAGTCTGCAGATACAGGACCAGACTCAGACTCTCTCCACATCTACGGACATTTCACTTTTATTCATCTTCAGTTGCACTTCCACTGTCTGGATCTGCAACTTTTTGAAACTCTTATTCTGAAAGACTCCAAACTTTCAAAATAAGACGGGAGGAGATCGAACAGACCAAACAGCTGCTGGTTCATTTTGTACTCTGTCATCGTTAACAGATTACAAAGGTTCAGTATTTTAATTCACGCTCTGAAAGTTCCTGAATTCTTGTTCCTGGATTTCTCTGAATGTTCCAGGATAAGACAGGAAGTCCTCTTTCAGAATTAGGGTTAGGAGATAAAGAGAAAACTGCAGCTGCTCATTCACAAACTTGTGTAAAGACCCAAAGAGTTTCATCATTATCACATCAGCAAGTTCATGTCTCTAAAGTCACGTTGTCGTCACCAGACTCAGAGTTAAGGCTTGATCACCTTTGGTTCCTGGATTCATTCATGTGTGACGACTTGATGAACTCACGTTTATTCAAACACTGTGTGATTGATGAGTGTGATTGATGAGGGTGATTAATTCACATATCAATATATCAATATATTTCTTTGAACAGTTGTTTTTGTGCCTTCACACAGAATGTGAATATTAACCAGGGGAAAGCTCCATAATTGTTCTCAGAGGCAGGTTGATTTCTCTTAGTTTTCTCTCTGTGAATAAAGATGTCAACCAATCACAGAATGTCAGAGTCTGATCTGGATCAGAAGATCCTGATAGTTGGTCCACAGTCTCCCAGTAGTGGTTTAGGTCTTTGGACCTGATCTGAAACAGACCAGTAGAAACCCTGAGCCCGGCGATCAGAACTTCATCAAAGAAAGACCAGAGTTAAACCCTGAGGCCTGATCTGTGGATTATTAGACCTGATCCACAGAGAGCTGGACCCTGACAGACCAGAGGACAGTTTGGATCCAGGTCTGCAGAGAGCTCAGAGACAGATAAGTCTTGTGGTTCAGTGGTGACAGCAGAGAGTCTGAGAGTAAACAGAGTCAGAAGGTGAGAGCAGCTCTGAGTCCATTACAGCTGGAGCCTCTTTCATCGGGCTGAAGGTGTAATGACATGCTGTCAGAGCGTCCTGCAGGCGTCCCGCTGGGTAAAATCACACATCACACTCTCACTGGCAACCTGTAATTGAGGGTCCGCCTGGTCCGGCCCGAGCCTCAGACGCTGCCGTGACACTCTGCAGAGCCTCTGCCTTTGTTGTTAATCAGCTCCAACTCTGTTTGTATTGACGAGCGGCTGAAGGAGGACGGAGCGTCAACATGAGAAGTGTTTCCATTTAACTCCTTCACACTGAGAGGATAATGAGCAGCTTTCTGCTCTGCTGCACACCACGCTTCAATCACCACAACACCAAAACCTGTTAATGTGTCACGACTCTACAGATTCTAAAATCTGAAAATGGATATAGACTGATCACACACTGACAGTCTGCTGCTGCTGCAGTCGTCAGAGTAATAAAGTATGAGCCAGTGTTTCCTCAGCACTGACTGCAGGTATGTGGACCTGACGTTAGACACCTCATGGTTAGATACAGAAATAAACCTGTTAGAACATCACACAGTGATTGTTCATGTGGAAACGTTTTGTCGTCCTGAGTGTCAGCAGAGGTAATGGATGGACTGTTGTAAGGAGATAATGTGATCCAGTGTTCTCTGTGAAGATCAGTCGTCAGGAATCTGACACTTAATGTTGTTTCAGTTTCATCAGTGTTTAATCCTGAGGAGCTGCTCTGGCTCCAAACACTAAACCACAAATACACCACAAGACTTAATACAGGGTTTAATCTGAACCTGAACCCCTAACCCTGTAGACCTGAACCCTAACCCTGTAGACCTGAACCTCTAACCCTGTAGACCTGAACCTCTAACCCTGAACCTCTAACCCTGTAGGCCTAAACCTCTAACCCTATAGACCTAAACCTCTAACCCTGTAGACCGGAACCCCTATCCCTATAGACCTGAACCTCTAACCCTGTAGACCTGAACCCCTATCCCTATAGACCTGAACCCCTATCCCTATAGACCTGAACCCCTATCCCTATAGACCTGAACCTCTAACCCTGTAGACCTGAACCCCTAACCCTGTAGACCTAAAGTACTCCTCTAGGCCTGAACCACACCTGTGGACCTAAAGTACGCCTCTAGACTTAAACCCCTCCTGTAAACCTAAACCCCTCCTCTAGACCTAAACCACTCCTCTAGACTTAAACCCCTCCTATAGACTTAAACCCCTCCTGTGAACCTAAACCCCTCATGTAGACCCAAACTACTCCTATAGAAGTAAACCCTTCCTCTAGACCTAAACCATACCTGTAGACCCAAACCCCTCCTCTATACCTAAACTCCTCCTGTAGACCTAAACCCCTCCTCTATACCTAAACTCCTCCTGTAGACCTAAACCCTCCTCTATACCTAAACTCCTCCTGTAGACCTAAACCCCTCCTGCAGGCCTAAACTACACGTGCAGACCAAAACCCCTCCTCTAGACCCAAACCAGTCCTATAGACTTAAACCACTCCTCTAGACCCAAACCCCTCCTGTAGAATCAAACCCCTTCTGTAGACCTAAACCACATCTATAGACCTACACCCTTCCTATAGACCTAAACCCCTCCTCTAGTCCCAAACCCCTCCTGTAGACTTAAACCCTTACTTTAGACCTACACCCCTCCTGTAGACCAAAACCCCTCCTCTAGACCTACACCCTTCCCATAGACTTAAATCCCTCCTCTAGACCTAAACCCCTCCTGTAGACCTTAACCACACCTGTAGACCCAAATACCTTCAGTAGACCCAAACCCCTCCTCTAGACCTAAACCCCTCCTCTAGCCAACAACCACACCTGTAGATCCAAACTCCTCCTCTAGATCCAAACACCTCCTGTAAACCTAAACCCCTCCTCTAGACCTAAACCCCTCCTGTAGACCCAAACTCTTCCTGTAGACCTAAACTCCTGTAGAGCCAAACCCACTGATCCTGAAACTGCTGCAGATTTAAGACCTGAGCCTGAAGCTCTGCGGCTTCATTTCCTGCTGTGCAGTCCACACATGGAGAGAGACTAGAATTATTTAGATAAATAAAGAGACTCAAACCCAGAACCAGTCCTCTCAGCTCACAGGCTTCACTTCAATGTGGATCAAAACATTTGCCCTGCAGGTAAAACTGGATCCAGGTTTGGTCTGAACTCAGCAGAGACCTGAACAGACCTGATCAGACCTGATCTCAAACCTGTAGGTGGACAGTTTGATGGATCTGGCCTGACTCAGGTCCTGGATCGAGTGCTTGGAGGACCTGTGTTGTGTCCTGAGATCAGATTACAGAGAGTGAGGAGTCTGACGTCCATCACAGACCAGGACAATGAGCCTGGTCCACGCTGCTGCAGTTTATTCAGCCTGACCAATCAATGCAGAGCGTCTGAATGAAGAGCTGTTATCTGAGTCATGAGGGATTCATTTAAAAAGTATTTTCCAAACTGAATATAAATCACTCTTATCTGCGCAGCTTTTCACTGTTTTAAATCAACATCATTTCACTCGCCTTCACTCGTTTCTGATATGAAAATATTCAGTGTTTGATAAATTATTGGCGCTCGAGCTTTTAATGAATCACGTTTGAGAAGATTTTGACCTTCTGTGAAGAGGAAGTTTGAGATGTGAGAGGATAGAAAACACATGCGAGGAGAGACGAGCTCCACAGAATTAATAAGAGTCCAGTTTTAATGAAGCTGCTTATTTACACAGTGTGAAAGCCCCTGTGTTTATCTGGGAATAAATATTTCATCAAAGGAGTTTTCCTCCTCAGCTGCAGGTTAGAGGATGGACACTGTTTCCTCAGCTCATCACAGATTTTATCCCACACTCAGCGCTGGTGCAGGTACAGGTTTCACTATGAGTCCAGTCAATGAGTTCAACAACAGATGCACAGGTTGACTCACCTGGACTGATGTACCCAAAAACACAACACGTCATTATTTGTCATTAACTCGTTGCTCTGCTGGTTCACCGGGATGCTAAGCTAGCAGGTGAATCAGCAGATGTAAAACAAAAAGCACATCCACACGCTGCTTCTCAGATGTTCTGGTGTTCACTCTGCTTGCCACTGTCCTCCATCTTCTTAACAAAGAACCTTTAGCTTAGCTTACTGACAGGTCCGTAGGTGAAGCTGATAGAGCGCCCCCTGCTGGATCACAAGGTAAACTACAGAGACTTCCTCCACGTTTGAACAGATATGAATTTTAAAGTGACAGCCTCAGTGCAGAGATGTCCACAGACGTCCACAGTGTTTCCTGTTTACCACACCTCCACCGGACCCAGGGTCTGTTTCAGTTCTTGTAGTCCAGAGAGCTTCAGACGATGGGGGGAGGTTGAAATCACAGACAGGGGCAAAGCAGTGGACGATTACTTCATCCGACACTGATGGTTGAATAAACAGCATCTGAAGTGTTTGTTTAAGACTGTGGACAACATGGAGTCATGATGACTGTGTGATTAGACTCTGGCCTCAGTTCTCCTCCTTTAATCACTGACAGCAGTGTGAGTCTGTTCATACAAGACCTTCACTCTCTGGATCACAGACACTGTTTAATCATCTCTGAGGATCCAGGTGCAGATCCAGGATCAGGCTGTAGAGGATCAGAGTGAAAGTGAAAGCCACTTCCTCATATAGCAGCTCTGAGCGTCCACAGAGACGGCCTCACCTCTGAAGTTAATGATCTGTGAGGAGGAGTGTGATAATACTCAGCAAATGGAAGAAAGGAGCTCCTCTTCTTCTAATCATGGAGTCCCGGGGGGAGGGGGGGGGTTCACACAGCATCTGCTGGTCTTTGATTTCCCTGAGCTCAGCCTCAGGACCTGATCTGCCTTCATGTTAGAATACATTATGTAATTACACTGAAATGAAAAGAAATAAACTCACACTAATAATCCTGCAGCTGAGAGTCTGATGTGATGATGGAGGACATATCCACTTAAGACTGTAGACCAGATACTACACCCTGTTTCTAAACCAGACCTTCACTCACACTGTGCAGCTAGATCCACTGAAATCCAGATCAGATCCAGTTCTCTGGTTCAGTGATCAGCAGGTTCTTCCAGCTGTAGACGACTGCTGACAAAGTGTTTGTTGTTGTTTGTTTGTTTGTTGTGTTCTCTCTGTACTTCCTGTCAGTTCTGATTGGAGATCCTCTGATCTAGCTCTGAGGATCAGGACTCTGCTGCTCCGTTTCTGAGGCCACATATCTGACCTGGAATCGGTCTAGACCTGGACCTGATCAGATCCAGTGACAGGCTCAGTCCAGGTTCAGACAGAGCAGCCCCGCTGCACCTGTCTTACCCATGATGCTCTGGGAACAGACGGTGGTGGGTTGGACCCTGAGCAGCTGTAGGTCCAGGATGACGTCTGCTGTTCCAAACCTCATCCAGCCTGAGTCACGATCCAGAACCACAGAACCACACCCAGAGCTGCAGCTCCACCCTGAGCCCAGATCCAGCTCCACAGACAGAGATACCGATCAGCCTGATCACTGATTATTGACGATGACAGCTGACGTGTGGGTGGACCTTCACCCTGTCCTGGTGCGTGGGGGATTTCCCGCTGACTGAGGTCTGACAGGAGAAGAACGTTGGCTCATCCCTCAGGGGAAGGACCGGGTCCAGGGAGGAGAGGCAGACCTGTTAGACTCTGACCTCATCTGATCCACACTGAGCGGCTCCAGTCTGAGAAAACTTAAACTACAGGATTAATCACTTCTCATTTATTCACCGTCAGAATGAATCCATGAATCCTCCTCCAGCCTTCACTCAGGCAGCAGCTCAAAAATAAAGAATTAATTCTTAGTCCCACGGTTATTAATGGACAATCTGTCCTAACGCCGTTACCGTGGGAACAGGCATCTGACTCAGTGTCGTTTATTAAAGGGTGATTCCTCTGAATGTGACTCACTGTGACCTCACTGAGGACGCCGATGATGTCACACTGACATCACCGCCTGACACCTCCACCCACCATCAAACTGTCAGGACCGCTGTGAACGGTCCGTCCTGTACAGAGGCTCCCTGAGGACAAAACTGAAACCTTAACGAAAACCAAACAAACACTCAGTCATGACTTTTTTATTCTAAGTTTCATATTGAATGTGGTGAATAGATGTGACTGAGACCAGGCTCTGGTCTGTGTGGGTCTCAGACTCTCTGTAATCAGGACTCTTCTGCTGCTGTTTGTCCCGTACGCTCGTCTGCTCTGACTTCGTTAATCCCTCCTCAGATTTAACGAGCGCCGCTTTCACTCTCTGCTCCTGTGAAGTCGGCGCTCACAAATAATGGTGCATCATGGGACATTTATCGGCCCTGCCAACAAGCAGTCTGCGGGGACTCAGCTCAGTCGGCCTCTTTGTAGACTCTGGACTCTCATCCTCCTCTGCTCCGGTCTGTGCTGGACTTCAACCATTCACTGCACTTCAATGTCAAACTGATCCCAGCTCCTCTGGTGTAACTGAGGTCTGCAGGGACCAGACGCTCCGGCCTCCATCACTGGAGCTCGGCTCGCCGAGCCAGGTGGACTCTGATCCAGGTCAGGTCTGATTCAGGACTCTGGTGTGTGCTGAGGTCTACAGCTCTGTTCATCAGTGCTGCACAGGGTCCAGAGTGGTTCAGAGTCTGGTCCACATCAGGTATCTGTCTCTGTCCTCAGCAGATGTTGTTGACATCCCTCAGAACAAGTTTTTCTGTCTCAGCAGTACGAGCTTCGAAATCACCGACAGGACTCAAACGCCTCATGAAGGATAATCAGTACATTTTGGTGCAGGTTTAGTTTTTTCCTCCACCCTGCAGGAGACTCTCTCTCTCTCTCTCTCTCTCTCTCTCTCTCTCGTCGTCATTAGAAACAGTGGGAGCAGATCAGAGCGTCTGATTGGCTGAGGCTCGTCCAGCAGTAATGAGACTCAGATTCACATCAGCTGAGAAGAAAAGAGGCGACACAGAGGTCAGAGGTCATCGATAACGCTGCTGCGTCCAGACGCTCCGTGATTACAGGAAGTTATCGACACGTCTGTGAGACAAAGCTCGACCTTGGAGCCTCTGTCAGTCCATCCCCTGTCCCCTGTCCTCTGTCCCCCAGAAAACTGTTGGTTTTAGCTCGGTCAGAACCATCTGCAGGTCCAGGTCTTTAAAGTCCAGCACAGACCTGATGATGATGAGACTGATGTCCTCCACCTGAACATTTAAACCAGAGCTGGCAGGCTGTTTGAGGCTGGATCCTGTCTGTTGATCGGACTCAGTGTTTCAGAGGACAGTGGATCTGGTCTCCTGGCCTGTGCAGGCCTCTGGTTAACAGTCCTGACACCGTCTTTATGTGACAACAAGAGTAAAACCAACAGAGAGGGAACCTCAGCGTGGCTCAGACAGGGAGTTTGTCATGTGGAAACAAAGAGGTGGAGGCAGATGGACGTCTAAAGAGGCTGTTTGTGTCGTCTCAGCGTGACGCTTGGTCTCTGCTCTCTGACTCGGAGCCAGTCCTCCTCTGGGGATAAAAACCCCACATGATGTCCGCCGACTGCCAGCTCTGTTAAACAGACACCAGGTCAGTTTTCTTCCTCCTGACTCGCTGCACAAAGCGCTGATTGAGGCGCGACTCTGTCAGAGCAGGTCTGCACGAGGAGGACAGTGTTCTCAGCTGAAAGCTGACTAAAGGTCCCCCTCTGCGCCTGGACGCAGGAGCAGGAAACGCTGCTCATGTGTTTGGAGAGCCCTGAGGGTGCGTTTGGTTTTAATGTTGGCTGAGGAGCTGGGCGGCCGGCAGGGAGGAGACGCTTCCAGAGCCGGACCACCGTCACTTAGCAACAGCACCTTTTAGCTGGATGAAAGCTCAGGAAGTCGTCCAACAGCAGGACGGACCGGACCCCGACCGACACCGGACTCTGGTCCAGCAGCAAGATTTCTATCAGGAAATATCATCAGCTCCTCATTGAAGATGTGTCATTGATTAACTGATCAGATATCAGTGAACTGCACCTCTTTATCATCATAGTTATTGATTAATAAATGACTTTTACTGATGATCAGGATGTGTTGGTTTTATCTGAAATACTCCTTTAACCCCAGAGCATGTGTGGGGGGGTTTGATTGACAGATGATCCTGATGAATCAACAGCCAGTTTCAGTAAATAACTGACCGACAGCTGAAGGAACAGGAAGTAAACCAGTGTTCAGTCTGAACAACATGAGCTCTGCTCAGTGATTAATGTTGTGTTCAAGTTCTTCTCTGAAGTCTGAATTTCTGACTTCCCAGTCTTAAGTTTGAACCTGAACAGCAGCCCCACCAACCCTGACATCAGAATCCAAGATGGCTGCTCCTCATCAGCAGCAGTGAACTCTCTGCTAATGTTCCTGTTTATAGCAGCTCAGTCTCATTAGTTTCACATGAAGTCAGTCAGACACAGAGAACTGTTCAGGTTTTATCTGTGAACATGTTGCTACGCTGTTTGTAGAGCGATGTTAGCAACTGTTGCTAACAACAGCTAGTCTGAGATACGACTGAATCAGTTCACCTTCATGGTTTAATGTTCCAGGTTTGAAATGTGAAGAGTTAGTATTAAACTCTGACGTGAACAGCTCAGCTGTTCTTCAGGAGCAGATCTGATCTGATTCTCTGACAGAGAAACAACAACAAACACTTCCTGTGAGCGGCCATGTTTCTCTGAGGAGACGTCGCCTCCGTTCAGACTCTGATGGAAATGAAACGCAGCATTAATCTTCAGCTCTGCAGTTATTCATGTTAATAACTCATTAATCAAAGGTTCTTCAGTGAGTCAAGCTGCTCTGACTTCACCTGCTCATGAATGAATGAATGTTTTCATCCTCTCAGTTTGTTTTGTCACGTCTCGCCTGCAGTTTCTGAATGACTGCTGGGTCAGAGGTCAGGGGTCAGAAGTCAGGGGTTAAGGCTCCTCAGTGGTTTAAAGGTTAAAGGTCAAAGAGGTGCAGTTTACAGCCTCACAGTCTGTGAACTTCAGCTTCGTCTACAACACTCTGCTTCTGTTTATTGTAAAAATAAAAGCCCTCGTCTCTCTGCTGTGTCAAAATAAAAGCCTGGCTCCGGGTTGAGGGTCTGCTCAACGTGTGAACAGGAAGTGTGTGTTGTTGAGTGTTTCCTGCTCCAGCTGTGACTCTCACACTGATCTGAGGTCAGATGAATGAAACAGAGGTCGACTCTCCTCCACTCGGCTCAGGCTGCCAACATTATGACACAGAGCATCATGGGAAACAGAGGGAGGCTGTTTTCTCTCTCTGACCCCACACTGAGGCTTTTATTTTGGTATTTATTCATGTCTGTACACTAAAATCCAAACTGAGGTAAGAGTCAACATGTGATCCATGTGATCTGATTATTGATCTGATTATTGATCTGAATATCTCATCAAAATCCATCCATTCATCCATCAGTCCAGACATGGATCCAGGTTGGGTTCTGGTCTAAATGTAGACCCTGGTTAGGTCCCGGTCCAGATGTAGACCAGATCCCTGTCCACAGCTGAACTCCTCTTCATGCTGTGAAGATGAGGAGGTTCTGGGTGCTCAGTCTGGTTCTGATGAATGATGACCTGTGTTCCTCAGAGTTATTACAGCTCTGTAGACTGACCCTGATCCTGATCCTGGTCCTGATCCTGATCCTGGTCTCTCAGACTCTAAAAACATGAGGGAACATTTTCACCCTCACTGAGACATGGTTCTAGTGGACGGTAAAGTGGTTCCTGCTGGTCTAAGAGTCCAGGAGGTGGTTCTGTGTGACCCACCATCGAATATTCTGACTCTCGGAGTTCAGTCCGACCTCTCAGACATTCATCAGCTGCAGCAGCTGTGATGTCATGGCGCCCTCTGGTGGACTTATAACATCACTGTACCTTCATCTGAACATCATCGTCCTGCAGCAGCAGCTGTAAATATTTCATCTGATCTGCTTCATGAATCATTGAACCTTTCAGTCCGTTATCAGCCTCAGATTATCTTCAGTTTTATTTTTACTGAGCCGAGGAAGAGGAGCTCACATCCTGTGTTCACACAAGAAGAGGAAAGACCACAATTTAAAAACAATCTGTCACAAAAAGGAAAAAACTGTAGCTTTACTGTTTATTAATTCACTGTATAATAAAGACTCTAACTCAGCTGTAAAGAAAGTGCAGATGAATAAATGTAGAATAAAGCGTCTGTGAGACTCTCTGGATCGGCTTTATTTTGAAATTCCTCTCATCATTGTGTCTGTTCTAGTTTTACTTCCTGTCCCTGTTTGTTTTTCCCTCCAGTGTCTCTCTCTTCACCTGCAACTCATTCTGTCATCACCTGGACTGTTTATACAGGAGCCGGTTCACCTGTTCACCTGTTCACCTGTTCATCTCTTCCTCTGTTCACCTGTTCACCTGTTCACCTGTTCATCTCTTCCTCTGTTCACCTGTTCATCTGTTCACCTGTTCCTCTGTTCATCTGTTCACCTGTTCATCTGTTCCTCTGTTCACCTGTTCCTCTGTTCACCTGTTCCTCTGTTCACCTGTTCACCTGTTCCAGAGACAGTTCCTATGTTGTTTTGCATGTTCCCACTAACAAACCAAGAGATCAGGGTTTAAACTGTGACTCCTGTAGTTCAGTGATCGTCCAGCAGAGGGTGTGAGTCTACCACAGTCAGAGTGAACATCAACAGAACAACACTGTTCCTGCAGTACCCTGTTCTGATAAACCCTGCTCTACTGAACCCTGTTCTAACAAACCCTGTTCTATTGAACCCAGTTTTACTGAACCCTGTTCTAACAAACCTTGTTCTACTGAACCCTGTTCTAATGAACCCTGTTCTAACAAACCCTGTTCTAATGAACCCTGTTCTGATAAACCCTGTTCTACTGAACCCTGTTCTAACTGAACCCTGTTCTAACAAACCCTGTTCTATTGAACTCGGTTTTACTGAACCCTGTTCTAACAAACCTTGTTCTACTGAACCCTGTTCTAACAAACCCTGTTCTAACAAACACTGTTCTACTGAACCCTGTTCTGATAAACCCTGTTCTACTGAACCCTGTTCTAACAAACCCTGTTCTAACAAATACTGTTCTAATGAACACTGTTCTACTGAACCCTGTTCTAACAAACCCTGTTCTAACAAATACTGTTCTAATGAACCCTGTTCCACTGAACCCTGTTCTAACAAACCTTATTCTACTGAACCCTGTCCTGATGAAAACTAAAAATGATGCCACACATGAATAATCTGTGATGAACTGTAATAATGTTACACATAATCATGATATTCTCAATTTAGACTTTTCATGTAAAATTCATCTGTAATTTCTTTTCTTGGCAGAGTCAGGCCTCCATACGTCTCTCCTCCTGCTACAGCTGATCTCAGGTCAGAGGATTAAACTGTCTTAAATTTGATCTCCTGTGTTGACTGAAGTTATTTTTACAGAGACAAAGCATGCTAACCTGACAGAGGACACATGTCAGGGACAGTTGTGGCCCCACAAGGTCATGGGGCCCTCAGCTCTGAGTATCAGAGATCTGCAGCAGAACAAGCCATCTGTTAACCTACCTGCTGCTGCTGCTGCTGAACACGCAGCTGCTGATCCTGCATGCATGCACATACTCAACATACACGTGGACATTAACACGCAACCCAGAGAACTACTGGGTCAGAGACCAGAATCAGATTTATTTATTCAGCTGTAGGAGGCTCACTCAGCTCTGATCTACACTGGGTAACATGAAGCAGAGTTGTCCTCTGTGGACTGAGACTGGGACAGTGAGGGATCATAAAGGTGTCAAACATTCAGAACCTTTACAGAACACTGAGGACGTTCCTAAAAGCTTGTCTTTTGGCCATGGCTGTTCCTTATATGACTTTAGGTGAATGTTAAAGTCACATGGTCACATAGCAAAGGAGAACATTTAGGACATAAACAGAACGTTCCCATATGGGTTCCTCTTGGTCATATGAAAATGTTTTGTTGATCTAACCGGCTAGAAATTGTATATTCATAGAACGTCCTGAGAACGTCTCTGCTGATGTAAAGGACGTCACCTTGTAATGTTCCTTAAACGCTCCTGGAGGATCATGTTGTGGAGTTCTTTAGCGGGTAGAGGGGTGTTATTTGGTGGACTTTCAGAGGACATTTAGGACTTTCTGGAAACGTTAGGGGACTGTTACTATAGGACATTCCCTCTAGGTGTCAACACTTCCCATAATGGTTGCAGAGCCATCAGTGGCATTACAGGAACCTTTAGGAGTCCAACCTGTATTTTAGTCCTAGAACATTTGCAGAACATTACAGGAACTTTTATAGTGCCTATACAGAACCTATAATAATCTAAATGGAACGTCCCCCTAAAGTAGTGTAGAAATGAAGAGGGAACGTCCTCAGAACGTTCTGAGAACATCCAGGTTCTAGATGAAAATCTGTGTAAGACAATTGTGGAGTAAACTGACTGTGTGTGCGTGTGTGGTGACAGTAGTAACAGCAGTATGTGTGGGTGTGTGGGGGAGGCAGGAGGAGGGAGGGATTGGGGCTGGGGGTGGGTGTGGGGGTCGGTCTCATTGGAGTAGCGTGACCTGCTGGTGCAGGCTGGATGGAGGGGGGAGGCGGTGTGTGCTCACTCAACCAATCAGCTGCAGGCACCCCCCCCCTCTCCCCACTACCCTCCCTCCCCCCTCCCTCCCTGCTGGCCTGCAGACACGCAGTGGGTTTAATGTATCTGGAGAGGAACAGCAGATCAGACTGAACCGAGATCAGAGGTTTGATTTCCTCTCTCTATTAAACAGTCGGGTGTTTACAGCTGGAACTTGCTGTTTATTAGTAAACAAACCAACATCCACACTTCAGTTCCTCCTGAACTGGAAGTAAAAGGTCAGAGAAGCCAAAGGAGAAGAGGTGCTGCAGATAAACTGTATTTCCTGTAAACGTCATCTAGTCAGACCGAAGCTGGAAATAACGAAGCTGAAAATGACTGAATACTCAACCTGACCACACACAGCTGGATGTGTCCACATCTGGCTGATTAGACCTGTTTTTGATGAAGCTCTGAACACATCACATTCACTACAACGTCCTCACCATAACAGTGAGCTCATCAGTGGGAATGTGAAGAACAGGAAGTTAACGTGCAGATCAGTAAACAGATAAATAATAAAATGTCTGAACATGAGTGTGTGTTACAGTGTGTTACAGTGAGTTTCGGCGTGTTACAGAGTGTGTTACGGAGTGTGTTACGGAGTGTGTGGGTGGTGTGGCCGGTCTGAAGCATCAGTGGTGTAGGAGGTGGAGAATCAAACTCTGTCTGACAGGAAACAGTCTGAACCTGGTGATACTACAGCTCTGATGTTAACCTGAACACACTCACTGACAGTCGGTGATGAACACAGTGTTTCCAGCTGCAGCTCACAGCTGTTAACAGGCCTTAAAGGACCAGTTCACACAAATCACAACACAAACCATCCAGACCAACATTTCAGGATGAACATAAAGGATGGCCTCTGTACGGACAAGCCCTTCAAGAGGTTCTAGTGGTCTTTACATGAACCGCAACACTTCATCTGTAATGTAAGAGGTTCTGGGGTCCCTGAGGAGGTTCTAGTAGCCACTGAGGTTCTAAGGGTCATCCAGTTGACTTTTTAGGAAGCCTTAGTCCTCGTTTAGTCTAGGGGTCATGGTGGTGGTTCTTGATTTGATTATGGAGATTCTCATGTCCACTCGAGATGTCCTATATGTGGTTCTTGTAGTAGCTTAAGTTGTGGTGGTTGAAAATATAAACAGTAAACATGACTCTGTGCTGAAGTATTTGAGACCGGTTGGATTCCTCTCAGTGTTTATCGGTGCTGTTGAACTTGACCGACCGGATGTTTTACAGGGAAAGGAACAACTCAGCAGGTGATTTACCTCCACGTCACTGACAGATTCCTTCTTGTGTTAACAGCATACCATTCACACATGAAACCATCCAAACACAGAACCATTTAACATTTAACCAGATCAATGAAAACATCAAACTCTCAGAACCACCACAGTGGACCTGACCTGACTGCTGGTCACAGAACATTTAAAAAGTCAGAGTCTGGATGGACTCATCTCTTAAATACCAGGAAATGTCAGCCATCACCTGGAGACAGGGAGGTCTTCGAGTCAAGACTCAGACTTAGTAAAGACTCAGTAAAGACTCCGGGGTGACCCCCTCTGTCCTCTGGTGTGGATCTGATCTCAGTCAGTTTTGTTGCAGCAGAGCTTCAGACTGAGTGAAATAAAGATTCTCATTAATTAGCGTTGTTAGCAGCTCACCCACTCTGCAGAGTTTGGCAGCTTCTCAGTGAACAGACGAACAGCAGGGAGTCGACAACACATTCAGTTAACAACCAACACACTGACATCTGAACGGTCCACACATGAAACCAGCAGACTCCTCTGATACACTTTCATTTACTGTTCCTGCTCTGTCAGCTGATGGTTACCTGGATATCTGGAAACTCAGTCAAACCAACAGGAGGTGATATAAACATGAAGCCATGTTGGAAAACAACCAATCAATGAGTTAATGAACAATGAGCATGGAGCATCAGTGTAAAACTGTGGTACATCCTGGTTGAATGCTGAAGCAGCTGACAGTGAAACTCTGAGCAGTTTCCAGAGTCAGTTACATAAAGAGAGTCTTTCTGTGTGCAGCTCTGTTTGTTCTGACATCCAGGATCTGAGAGTCTCTGCTGTAATCAGGCCTGAAGCTGCTGCAGGAGGAGACGTCCCTGAGGTCCTCTTCATATGTTTCTGTAGCTCCTTACATAACGTCCACCATCACACAGGCTACTCATAGACTCAGGCTGCTTTAACATGGAGCTCCATCACTGCAGACAGGACGGGGTCTGCTCAGAAACTCCTCTCTCAGTCTGTCTCTTCATTTACAGTCAGCTTATTCAACTGCTGATATGTTTTATCTCTCAGTCAACATTAATTATTGATCATCTCATCATGTGACGACTGTTTCTCAGATGGTAGAACAGCATGAATCCATGAACCCAACCTGTGTCAACAGGCCAGGCTGTTTTCTTGACTCACGCTGCATTCTAGTTGTAGAATATCAGAATATCCGAGGTCCGGAGTCTGAACCTGAACGCCTCCTGACGTTGGAGCAACCCCACCAACCCTGACATCAGAATCCAACATGGCTGCTCCTCACATCAACAGCAGTGAAAACTCTGCTAATGTTCCTGTTTATAGCAGCTCAGTCTCATTAAGAGTAAGATAAACTTTGTTTATCCCACTTGTGGGAAATTCACGTTACAGCAGCAAGAAACAGGGGTGACCAAAACAGAAAAATAAAAAATATAAGAAAGTCACAGAAGTAACAAAGTTGAAGTGCAGCAATCAGCATTAGAAAAAGTCTCTTTAATGAATAGAAAAATGTGCAGTTGTGAAATGTGCAGTCGTAATGTAAGAGAAATGGTGATAATCATTGAGGTAGATGAAATTTGTGCAAAATAAAGTGACCAGAAAAGTGTAGTCCAAAGTTTCAGGTTTATTGTTGGGTCAGTCTGGTGTTATACAGCCTGATGGCTGTTGGAATGAATGACCTGTGGTAGCGCTCTTTCTTGCACCGGTTAGTTTCACATGAAGTCAGTCAGACACAGAGAACTGTTCAGGTTTTATCTGTGAACATGTTGCTACGCTGTTTGTAGAGCGATGTTAGCAACTGTTGCTAACAACAGCTAGTCTGAGATACGTCTGAATCAGTTCACCTTCATGGTTTAATGTTCCAGGTTTGAAATATGAACGTCTTTTTAACAACGATCTGAAGAGTTTGCGTTAAACTCTAATGTTAACAGCTCAGCTGTTCTTCTGCAATTTACTGGAATGTGCAACTTTTGCAACCCTGTATTTAAATTGTTGAGTAATGCTTTGTTTTATTTCCATCAGATGTCTGAACTGAGAGTGACGCCTCAGCTCAGAAAAACATGGATGCTCTCAGGACAGACTTTGTTGTCTTCCTGGTCAGAGGGAGGTGAGACAGTGATGAACTCTGGTGGACCAGCTGTGGTCTGAGTCCAGGACTGGAGGCTTAGAGCGGGTCTTGTCTGACTCCTCTGACCTCCTGATCACTCATTACTCTGTGGAGGACCAGGCAGTCTTTGTTTCTGTGACATACCTGAGCTGCTCGGCGTTCCTCTGCCGCTCAGCTCATTAACTTTTAATCAAAGATGTGAGTGTGTCAGCCAGGTGGAGATTATCCACATGGAGCTGCACCTGTCACTGCATGTCATCTCTGCTGCCTCCACACTCTGTGAAGCAGGAACAGCACACCAACACTGGGCAGGGCTGTGTCACATCGGTCAGGATGGCACAGCACCAGGTTTCATACCATGATATCAACGATACAGCAGCGTGGTGACGTGATGCATTTACAAACTCTGATCTTTTCTAACCAGAGCAGTGGCAGGACGCCTGAGCAGCATCGACCTCTGATGAGTTACGTCTTTGTTACTGCAAATGAATCCTGGTATTATTTAACCTCCTGAGACCTGAGTGTTGATTCTGTCTGTAGGTTTATTTTCTCCTGCTGTTTGGGATCAGTATAAGAACTAAACCATGTCTTTGAACAGGAAGAAGTTTTATGTTACTGTTTAACAAAATAAAGTCATCAGTGTGTGACACTGTTTATCTCAGAGCCTAAACATGGCTGTACAAAAACTAAAGCGCTGATTGACGAACGTAACTCTGAACGTTCTCCTTCATCCAGACTCCAAACTGTGAACGACCAACAGGTGTTACTGAGCAGAATCCAACACGTTTCAACCAGGAACCCTGATCAGGTTTTGTTCCTCTGAGACTTTGATCTTGATCTCAGCTGTAGAATGTGTTGGCACAGATTGAAGCCATCTTGTTGAGTTCATTGTGATTTTGACTAAATGAAGTAGAAGCTGCAGCAAACCCAGAATGTAACGTTCCTGTATGAGGTTAAGGTTATTATCACCCACCTCTCTATCTCTGGGTGGCTCCTGTCTCTGCTCTGGATTCAGAACCAGATCTGCTGGATCCAGATCTGGAGACTGGAGAGGCCACTGAAGTTCACTGAACTCACAATCCTGCTGGAAGCAGCCATTAGAAGATGGTAAACTGTGGCCATGGAGGGATGAACATGGTCAGCGATAGCAGAGCTCTGGTAGTTGATGTCAAGCAGTCCCAGCATGCAACAGCGGACGTCAAAACACCGCCATATTGGCAGGAAAGCACGCTGTTCAAATTACTGCCAGTCACACCAATGATAGCAGCTAACTTGTTTCTTTTATTTTTAGGGCTAGGAGGAAAAATTCTCACTCACAAAAATAGATGTACATTTCACTGATAAAACTTTTACTACAGCAGGATTTAAAATATAGGACTCAGACTATAGTATTTTTAAATTAATACGTTTAAACTCAGTCTGTCTCTCCAGCCTCTTACCTGTCCTTTGTGTGGTCTCACCTGTCCTGTGTGGGGTCTCATCTGTCCTTACTGTGGTCTCACCTGCTGATTGCTGCGTCTTCTCGTCTCGTTGTGTAGCAGCTGTGACTTCCTGCTGCTTCAGGACAAAGATCAGATCTGCTGTCTGTAGAGATGAAACAAACCCTCAGCAGGTAAAACCTCCCTCACACTGAAATATAAAGCGCTGTCAGACAGCAGCAGTGAGCACGTTACTACAGATTAGTGTGGATTATACAACAGGATTATATACTGT
Organism: Lates calcarifer; assembly: GCF_001640805.2. Taxonomy (NCBI): domain Eukaryota; kingdom Metazoa; phylum Chordata; class Actinopteri; family Centropomidae; genus Lates; species Lates calcarifer. The sequence continues at coordinate 436,195 of NW_026117523.1, forward strand.
CTGATGGGCCTGAATTGATCTGTAACTGGGACAGAAATCAGTGATCAGATCGAGGTCAGGCATGTTACTCTGCTCACACACATACAGAGGGTTTAAAGCTCTATATCAAAAACAACAATTCATATATTTATATACAAATCAGTCTGTGTACATCTCATAAATTGACATGTTCATCACAGCTGACACCAGGGTTGTTGTACAGTATATTACAATGGTTTACATATAGAGTGTTTTTTTTTTTTTTGCATTTACCTACAAATATAGCTCCAGTTCTAACTGTTGCTAAACCACAATGTCCTCTATTTCTAGCTAGGCTAACAGTTCCCCTTGCTTCCACTCTTTAAGCTAAGCTAGGCTATCAGTTTCCCCTGCTTCCAGTTTTTATGCTAAGCTAGGCTAACAGTTTTCCCCCTGCTTTCAGTCTTTAAAATAAGATATACTAACAGTTTTCCCTTGCCTCCAGTTTTTATGCTAAACTAGGCCAACAGTTTCCCCTGCTTCCAGTTTTTATGCTAAGCTAGGCTAACAGTTTAATATAGCTATATTATATATCTATATTATTTATTAATTATCATAGGTATTTCTAAAAATGTTGAACTCTTTATGTCATGTAGTAATAAACTAGTTTTCCTTTAACGTGTTAAATACACTTGAACTGATGTTTTCTGAGTTAGTTTAGTCGTTATTCCATGTTTTCGGTGGGAACCTGTCCGGTGCCACTCTCCCTGACAGGAGGCGGGACTTCTGTGTCATTCCAGTCATCCTGCGTCAGGACGCCGCTCGGGATTGGTGGAAGAATCCAGGCGAAGCTCCTTCCGCGCAGCCTATTGGCTACCGCTGGTGTCACTCAGATGATTCTCGGCGCTGTGACAGATGACCGTCGAAGGAGGTGGGAAAAAAAACAAAAATAATCTGAGCGGGGCGGCCATCTTGCTTGAGCTCGCTAAGGCAGGGAGAGAGTGGAAGTGAAGACGGAGGAGAACCGCAGCGGGAGAGAGCAAACCTCGGGTGTGTGTGTTCGTTCAGACCGGGGTAATTTACACAACGGGTCCACCGCCACCGTGAGGAGAAACTGCGTGGTTGTGTCTGCGGTTTGTGGTTTTCCTCCTCGGGATCCGGAGAGGAAACAGTGGGACTGCTACCCGTGGAGCTAAGCTAACGGCTAGCCGGGCCAGCTAGCTGTTCGCTAACCGAGCTGGGGTCGTCAGCAGCGGACTGAGGGCTGCAGCTCCGCTCGGTAACATTGTGGCTGATCGCGGAGGGCTGTTTTCCAGGCGCGGACTCTGATCCCGGATCACACCACCAAGACGTCGCTCGGAGCAGCGCCTCATAGGTCGATCTTACATTAAAACACGATATGAACAGTCGGGATTTAACTTTTTCTTCGACGTGACTGTGAGCCGGGAGGAAAGAGGCAGGTTTTTACAGATAAAAGCAGGAATGTGGAGCGGCTCTACCACCGGCTAGCTACAGCCGGAGCTCCGCGTTAATCCCGCTCTGGAAGCGCACTAAATCAGTGCAGATCGATGAAAATGTCCCGTCTGATCCCGGAGAAAAAGGCTGTTTTTCTGCTTCAGGTTGCTCGCTGTTCCCCTGTCAGCTGCCAACTGTTTACCTGCCAATGACATTGCCTGTAATTACTCGGAGAACCGAACTGTTCAGCTGCGTCTGATCCCGATGAGGAGACCTGAAAGTCGGGTGGTATTACCCGGTGTGTCGGGCTGTTAGCGGAGCCTCTGAACCCAGGCCTGACCTCGGATAAACGGCTCCACATTTACCTCACCTCACCGTGGTTAAAGTGTCATATTGTCTCACGTTAAACCGTGAGGACCCGGGGCCGTGTCAGAGGGGTCTGGACCGGGACATGGTGCAGGGTCTCCGCCGCATCTCAAAGCTCGTTTAAAGGGACGTTAATCCCGGTTTCCTCTGGATTATAACTGTAATAATAATATTAACGGACTGTGTGTGTCTGTGTGTGTGGATCCAAGGATGGGATCAGCGACCAAACTGGCCTTCAGTGTTTTCCTCATCTCCTGCTCCTCAGGTGAGTCTGCTGTCACCACACCTGTACAGGCAGGTACACTCTGTACACAGGGAGGCGTCACTGCAAATACTCTGTTACTGTGCGCAGTAATCAGAGTACTAGTCAGTCAGAGAATCAGTCAATGATTCTGTTCTGTTAATGATAATCGATTATTAGTCAATCACTAAACAAGAAGTTGTAGTTATGTAACTAATTATGTTTATTATCGATTCATTGATCAGTAGTGCTGAGTGTGTATTTCCTCTCATGTTGACATATTTAAATGTTGTATTTAGACTCATAAACCCGGAAGTGTTCAGTCAGAGCAGCTGAAACCAGGAGAGTTAAATATGTTTTTATTTCCTGTCAGGGCTGCAACCAGTGATTATCTTCATTATTGATTAATCTGATGATTATTGATAGACTGTTAAATAGAGCTGGGAGATATGGCAAAAAGCATGACCAATATTTTTTATTTTCCTCACTGCTTGATATTGATATTGATATTTATCTGGATATTAATCTGTGACTTTAAGTTTACCAGCAGGCTTGTTGGTTAAACTCTGAGAATGTTATTTATTATTTACACTGCAAACATGTTTTATATGCTTTAACTAAATATTAAAAATAAACTTGTGTCAAAAAATGTCAATAAAACAGAAACCTGTGTTGATCACAGATCTCTCTGATAGATTTCTCTGATAGGACCTTCTATGTAGAGGAGACAGTTAGCAGTTAGTGAAAAGTACTTCCTGTCTGGGAGTTTGTACCTACAGTTTCCTGAACCCATCTGTCTCTGCTATGTTCGGGGAAATCATTAAAGCTGTAAATCATAAGTTTCATCACAGTACGATGTTATATTGATTGAGTGGATGATGATTCAATGTTTGCTGATATCATTTTAAAATAAAAGTGTGTCTTAAAAATGATGATACTGTGACAGTCTGTCATGTTATACGTTATGTTAGTGTTGGGTTAGTGAAGAAACTGTTCAGTTGAAGTACTGTTATTCCAGGGTTAATGAACACAATTGTGATTGGCTGGGAGCCGGGGCTTTGGGTTGTCATAGCTAGCATAGAGAAAAAGTTCAGGGGTTTTGTTATTTTGGTTGTGATGAAAACAGCTGACTTCTCTGTGCTCTGCTTGGTGAGGAATGTTACAACATGAATGATGACTGGTCAGTGTTTTCATTGTGGCTCAATACTACCTGTTAGCCTGCCCTGCTACCTGTTAGCCTGCCTGTTACCTGCTACCTGTTAGCCCTGCTAACTGTTAGACCTGCTACCTGTTAGACCGCTGTTAGTCTGTTAAACCTGTTAGTGCTGTTAGACCTGCTACCTGTTAGCCCTGCTACCTGTTAGCCCTGCTAACTGTTAGACCTGCTACCTGTTAGTCCTGCTAACTGTTAGACCTGCTACCTGTTAGACCTGCTAACTGTTAGACCTGCTACCTGTTAGACCTGTTAGCTGTTAAACCTGTTAGCTGTTACCTGCTACTGTTAGCCCTGCTACCTGTTAGCCCTGCTAACTGTTAGACTTGTTAAATGTTAAACCTGTTAGCTGTTAGCCCTGCTACCTGTTAGCCCTGCTACCTGTTAGACCTGTTAGCTGTTAGACCTGCTACCTGTTAGACCTGCTACCTGTTAGACCTGTTAGCTGTTAGACTGTACTTACTAGCCCTGCTACCTGTTAGACCTGTTAGATGTTAGACCTGCTAACTGTTAGACCTGTTAGATGTTAGACCTGCTAACTGTTAGACCTGTTAGCTGTTAGACCTGCTATCTGTTAGCCCTGCTACCTGTTAGACCTGTTAGAATGTTAGACCTGTTAGCTGTTAGACCTGCTACCTGTTAGCCCTGCTACCTGTTAGACCTGTTAGACTGTTAGACCCTGCTACCTGTTAGACCTGCTACCTGTTAGACCTGCTAACTGTTAGACCTGCTACCTGTTAGACCTGTTAGCTGTTAAGACCTGTTAGCTGTTAGCCCTGCTACCTGTTAGCCCTGCTACCTGTTAGACCTGTTAGCTGTTAGACCTGCTACCTGTTAGACCTGCTACCTGTTAGACCTGTTAGCTGTTAGACTTACTAGCCCTGCTACCTGTTAGACCTGTTAGATGTTAGACCTGCCTAACTGTTAGACCTGTTAGATGTTAGACCTGCTAACTGTTAGACCTGTTAGCTGTTAGACCTGCTATCTGTTAGCCCTGCTACCTGTTAGACCTGTTAAATGTTAGACCTGTTAGCTGTTAGACCTGCTACCTGTTAGCCCTGCTACCTGTTAGACCTGTTAGATGTTAGATCTGCTACCTGTTAGCCCTGCTACTTGTTAGACCTGTTAGCTGTTAGACCTACTAGCCCTGTTACCTGTTAACCTGTTAAACCTGCTACTGTTACCGCACCTGTTAGCCCTGCTACCTGTTAGCCCTGCTACCTGTTAGACCTGCTAACTGTTAGACCTGCTGTTAGACTGTTAGACCTGCTACCTGTTAGACCTGTTAGCTGTTAGCTGCTACCTGTTAGCCCTGCTACTGTTAGACCTGTTAATGTTAGACCTGTACTTTAGCCTGCTACCTGTTAGACCTGACCTGTTAAGATGTTAGACCTGTTAGCCTGTTAGACCTGCTACCTGTTAGCCCTGCTAACCTGTTTAGACCTGTTAGCTGTTAGACCTGCTACCTGTTAGCCCTGCTACTGTTAGACCTGTTATGTTAGACCTGCTACCTGTTAGACCTGACTTTAACCTGTTAGACCTGCTACCTGTTAGACCTGTTAGACCTGTTAGACCTGTTAGATGTTAGACCTGCTACTGTTAGACCTGTTACTGTTAGACCTGCTATCTGTTAGCCCTGCTAGACCTGTTTAGACCTGTTAGCTGTTAGACCTGCTACCTGTTAGCCCTGCTACCGCTGTTAGAACTGCTAGTTACCTTGTTAGACTGTTAGACCTCTACCTGCTACCTGTTAGACTGTTAACCTGCATGTTAGCCCTGCTACCTGTTAGCCTGTAACTGTTAGACCTGTAGCTACCTGTTACGTACCTGTTAGCTGTTAGACCTGCTACCTGTTAGCCCTGCTACCTGTTAGACCCTGTTAGATGTTAGATACTGTTAGCTACCTGTTAGCCCTGCTACCTGTTAGACCTGTTAGCTGTTATACCTGCTACCTAGCCCTGCTACCTGTTAGACCTGTTAGACTGTTAGACCTGTCTACCTGTTAGACCTGTACTAGCTTACCTGCTACCTGTTAGACCTGTATGTTAACTGTTTAGACCTGCTACCTGTTAGCTGTTACTACCTCTGCTTAACCTGTTAGATGTTAGACCTGTCTAAACTGTTAGACCTGTTAACTGTTAGACCTGCTATCTGTTAGCCCTGCTACCTGTTAGACGTGCTACCTGTTAGACCTGTTAGCTGTTAGACCTACTAGCCCTGCTACCTGTTAAACCTGTTAGATGTTACCCCTGCTACCTGTTAGCCCTGTTAGCTGTTAGACTTGCTACCGGTTAGTCCTGTTAGCTGTTAGACCTGCTAGCTGTTAGACCCGTTAGATGTTAGCCCTGCTAGCTGCTAGACCTGCTAGCTGTTAGCCCTGTTAGATGTTAGACTTGCTACCTGTTAGTCCTGCTAGCTGCTAGACCTGCTAGCTGTTAGACCTGCTAGCTTTAGCCCTGCTACCTGTTAGACCTGTTAGATGTTAGACCTGTTAACTGTTAGACCTGCTACCTGTTAGCCCTGCTACCTGTTAGACCTGTTAGATGTTAGACCTGCTAACTGTTAGACCTGTTAACTGTTAGACCTGTTAACTGTTAGACCTGCTATCTGTTAGCCCTGCTACCTGTTAGACCTGTTAAATGTTAGACCTGCTACCTGTTAGACCTGTTAGCTGTTAGACCTACTAGCCCTGCTACCCGTTAAACCTGTTAGGTGTTAGACCTGCTACCTGTTAGCCCTGCTACCTGTTAGACCTGTTAGCTGTTATACCTACTAGCCCTGCTACCTGTTAGACCTGTTAGATGTTAGACCTGCTACCTGTTAAATCTGGTAGCTGTTAGTCCTGTTAGCTGTTAGACCTGCTAGCTGTTAGCCCTGTTAGATGTTAGCCCTGTTAGATGTTAGACCTGCTACCTGTTAGACCTGTTAGCTGTTAGACCTACTTAGCCCTGCTACCTGTTAAACCTGTTAGCTGTTAGACCTTGCTACCTGTTAGTCCTGTTAGCTGTTAGTCCTGTTAGCTGTTAGACCTGCTAGCTGTTAGACCTGCTACCTGTTAGACCTACTAGCCCTGCTACCTGTTAAACCTGTTAGCTGTTAGCCCTGTTAGATGTTAGACTTGCTACCTGTTAGTCCTGCTAGCTGCTAGACCTGCTAGCTTTAGACCTGCTACCCATTAGCCCTGTTAGATGATAGACCTGTTAGATGTTAGACCTGCTAGCTCTTAGCCCTGATGGGACTCGGTGTGGACAGACAAACAGGATCTTCAGCCTCTCTGTGTCTCTGGGATGAAACCTTTTCAGCTGATTATAAAGATTTGTTGTGTTTCGATCTTTGTTGGTACTGACGGGCAACATGTTTCTCAGACCGTCTTAATGTGGATTTCATCACTTTTAATGAAACCAAACCACTTCCATATAATGGACGTGCTGTGACCTTTGACCTTTGTTCTGTTCGGAGGATAATGTGAGTTCTTCAGGCTCGTGTTTCTGACAAGTCCACAGCTTTCTTTGCCTCCTGCAGGTCGGGAAATGGATGTGAAACTGCTGCCTGATTGGCTGTTGTCACATCAATGCTGCCCTGTGATAGGCTGTTAGATTAAAATGTTCTGAGCTCATCATCTTAAACCACAAAAAATTTATCCTGATCCCAGATGGAGATCAGTTTATCGTCCAGCCCGATGGTTAAATGATCCAAACAGCCTCAGAAACCTGTAAATAATTCAGTTTGATTCTGATTTAAACCAGAGAAAAATAACAACATTATCAGATCTGAGGCTGGACGTGCACAGTGTTTGAAGTTGTTCCTTCAATAATCAATAATCAAAGAGCTAGCAGAATGTTTTTCTGTTGATCAGTTCATCGACTAATCATCTGAGTGTAACAGGTTACTGTCTTCAGGTGTTTTTGTCTCAAAACCCAGAGACATTTGAGACAGTAGGGAAATTAATCTGCATCTGTTGCAGTAATCAATCAATAATCTTGATTAATTTTAAAGGAGGAAATGTCAGTTTGGATTTGGATCAGTCACATTTAAATAGAAAATAATCAATGATTATTAGATAAATAATAATAAATAATAAATGATATAACATATATCAATATTTATTATAATAAAATTATATTGTTTATTAGATATTATTATAATAATAAATGATTTTTATATAATAAATAATAAATAAATAATGATTATTAGTCGCAGACATAAGTAGTTTAAGTAAAAACCCCTGATGCCATCAGTCTGTACTGCAGTGTGAGTATTGATCACTTCAGATGCCTGATCAGATTGATAATGACATCAGATATGATGTCACAGTGATCTGGAGTGAGCCCTCTGATAGTTGATGGTTACCTGAGTGACATCACAGGTCTACCTGTGGTCCTCCTGGTCATCATATGGTAACAGGAAGTGACAGATCAGTAGTTAAAATCACCTGTCACATGATCAGGTATTCAGTAACATGTGGTAACACACAGTAAATACTGACTCTGACAGGAACTGGAATCTGGATTATCTGGATCCAGAAAACATGACCACTCCTGTTTTCATCTGCACCACTTCCTGTAGGGTTTTCACAGTAAAAGTCTGGCAGCAGGGACTTTTATTTTGACAGTGTGTGTGTGGATGTGTCGTCATAAACCAGCTGCACAATTTTAGTAGAACATCTGGACTCATGCTGCTACAGTAAAAACATCTGGATCAGATCCAGCTGCCTCATGTCCACCATCAGACCTCCTGCTGTGTGTGTGTGTCTGTGAGATATTTGTGAGGACCAGTGGGAGATTATGTCCGACTGAGGACAGTTAAACTGGTCCTCGCTCTCTGACTCAGATTCACACCTGGTCTCAGGTGTGTGGTGGACTGAGTTTACCTGGCTCAGACCCGATCTCAGGTGTGTGGTGGACTGAGTTTACCTGGCTCAGACCCGATCTCAGGTGTGTGGTGGACTAAGTATACCTGGCTCAGACCCGATCTCAGGTGTGTGGTGGACTGAGTTTACCTGGTTAACGTTTGTTTCAGCAGCAGTGTGTTGTTTATTCTCACCTGTCAGGTGTGTCAGGTGACCTCCCGCTCTGAGCACGCTCAGATGTTTCCACAGCAAACAGCAGAGTTTACCTGCAGCAGAAACAGACTGTGTGACCTGGTCATGTTTCACCAGGTGAGTCCAGACTCTGACGCTCTCTGTCTCCTCCTCAGGTGCCATCCTGGGTCGCTCAGAGACTCAGAAGTGTGTCCACTACAACTACAGCCCTTCGTCCTCCTCCTCGGTGGCGGGGGTGGAGGGTCGGGGGAACGTCAGCGGGGTGATGACCTGCTCTGGGGAGAAAGACAAGAGGCTGCACTGCTTCGCCACCTGGAAGAACGTCTCTGGAGCCGTGCAGGTGGTCAAACAGGGCTGCTGGCTCGACGACGTCAACTGCTACGACAGGTAGGACGGTCAGCGATGACCTCTGACCCACAGACCCTCAGTCCACAGTGAGACCAGGTCAGCAGCTGTAGATCCAGATCAGACCAGCTCTGCAATCTCCAGCTGCGGATCAGGGTCTGAGGTAAACCAGGCTCAGGTGTCAGCAGCTGGCTCTGATTCCAGGTGAGAGGTGGATTATGTGTGTCCCCTCAGGGAGGTGGATTCATGTGTCAGAGGGTTTGGAGGTGTGAACAGTCAGTCAGCAGCAGACAGACGTCCTGACATGTTTTACCTCTGCAGCACTCACTTCACTTTAACACCCCTCAACCCTCAGTCCTGAGGACTGTGAGGGGTCCTGATCCAGCCTCAGTAACACCCTCCCTCTGTGTGTGTGTGTGTGTGTGTGTGTGTGTGTGTGTTGTGTTTCCTGTGTCCTCGTGTCTCTACTTGTTGTTGAACTTGTTTACCTGCAGCTCAGGAAACAGGTTCAGCTTCACTCCTCTGTTTCTCATCAAGTTTGAACAAATACAAACCAACTGTTAATCTAAACACAGCCCAACCCCTCCAAGGTTTAAAGCCCCCGTCAGAAGAAAACATAACAGTGGCAACTCTTTGTTGTGGTTGTATGTCTCTTTGTGGTAGAACAAACAAGAAACAGACACTTTATACAGAGACCCTGGTCCACAGGCCACTGGATACTGTAGATCCGTCTGTTAATCCATTCATGGTCCCAGGTCACATTATTTGATTATTGATATTTCTAACAGTAATTGATACCTGTCTTCTCTTCCTCTGCTGACAGGAACGAGTGTGTGGAGAAGAAAGATGCTCCTGAAGTTTTCTTCTGCTGCTGTGAAGGAAGTTTGTGTAACGACAAGTTCTACTACAGCCCCGACAGCAGCCAGCCACCGCCCAGTAAGACTCACCTGTTCACCTGTTTACTTTTCGACCTGGTCACCTGTCTACATTTCCACCTGTCCATCTGTTCACCTGTTTTCCTGTCTACCTGTCCACCTGTCCAGATTTTCACCTTTTCACCTGTCTACCTGTTTACTTTTCGTCCTGTTCACCTGTCTACATTTCCACCTGTCCATCTGTTCACCTGTTCACCTGTCTACCTGTTTACCTGTCCAGCTGTCTACATTTTCACCTGTCTACCTGTTTACCTGTCCAGCTGTCTACATTTTCACCTGTCTACCTGTTTACCTTTCGACCTGTTCACCTGTCTACATTTTCACCTGTTCACTTGTTTACCTGTCTACCTGTCCACCTGTCCACATTTTCACCTGTCCACCTGTCTACCTGTCTACCTGTCCACCTGTCCACATTTTCACCTGTCCACCTGTCTACCTGTCCACCTGTCCACCTGTTCACCTGTCCACATTTTCATCTGGTCACCTTTCGACCTGTTCACCTGTCCACCTATTTAACTGTCCACCTGCTACCTGTCACCTGTGTGTGATGTAACTTTATAAACTGACATGATGTCTCTCTGTTTTTCCGTAGCGACGAACAAACCGGTGACGTCTCCTCCCCCGGTGCTGACCACTCTGATGTACTCGCTGGTTCCCATCATGGCCGTCACCGCCATCATCCTCTTCTCCTTCTGGATGTACCGACACCACAAACTGGCCTACCCACCTGTACTGGTGCCCACACAGGTGAGACACTGTCTAACTCAGGTTATTCTTCTGTGGTGTTTTTAAACAGAACTGTCAGATATTTGTTGTTGCTGTCGCTCAGAGAGGATCTGACGCTCATCTCTTGTTGCATGGTTGAATCGTCTGGGTTTTTGGACAGGTAAAACAAACATGGCTGAAGCTCACCTGTCTACCTCAGAACATTATGTCAACTATTAATTGATTAATCAATAAACTGATCAGCAGATCAACCGTTAATGAGGATAATGGCCAGTTATCTTTAACAGGTGTGTCAGATTGTGGTCTGAGTCATATGATTACCTGGTCAGTTTACCTGGTCAGTCTTTGTTGATTCTTCTGGACCTCAGGACTGTGACGTTACGCCTCTCAGCTCCTCTTCACCAAATGAGTTCTGGTTCTGAACCAGTTCTGTTCAGGATACTTGTTTGATCAAGGTTTAAAGGTTATTAAATCAACCTGGAGAATAGGACACACCCACTGATGATGTCACAGTTCACACCTGAAAACCTGCTGTTTTGGTCTAAATGCTCGGAACAGTTCAGATTTAGGATCAGGATCCAGAACAGAGCCGGTGGGAAAGAGAGAGAGAATGTTTTTATTTCTCTGACTGTGTGGGAATCAGAGGTTTTCACCTGTACAACAGGTGAGAAGATGAATCCTTAATGATAAACTCAACTAAACAGATACAGACCTCAGAGAAGGTGTCTGAATGTGTCTGTTATAAATACCTGTGTAGTGGACGGAGATATCTGAGGTGTTACAACAAATATCAGGATTGTTTAGAAAAGAAAATGTAACAGGAAGCAACACATTCCTGATGAACGTGTTCGTAAGAAGAAAAAAGCTTTTAGAAGGAGCAGGAGGTTACTGGTTCTTTAACATCTGAGGAGACTGAGACGGTACAAACAGAGGGTTTATGGAGGAGTCACACTGCTGCAGAATGAAGTGAATGTTGGTTCAGTGTTACTGACACTGTTTGGTGATGATGTTTGTAAATGGAAAGAAACAAAAAATACTAATACAAATCTAACTGAACCTTCGCTGGTTCATTCTACGGTTCTCTCTCTCTTTCTCTTCTTTCTCTCTTTCGGTTTAAACTGGATTTCATTTGAACCTTTTTACAGCAGCAGCAATCATTTCCAGACACACTGCAGACGTAAAGATGTGTTCTTGGTCACAGCTCAGCTCTCAGCAGGTAGAACTCACCTGACTCAACAGAAATGAGTCGTTCTACTCGAGTCGCTCTACTCGTTTTCATCCAGTATCTAACTCCACGGTTCGGTCGTTTTAACACAAGATATGGTTGTTTACAGCTAAAAAGAGTGCAACGACTCGTCGACGGACGTCTTTCAGTCTTCCTGCCTGACTGATGCAGATTCCAGTGAAGGTTGTAGGACTGATTTATCAGGGTGGTTAGTGACAGGTTGTGATCTGACAGCAGCTTCTTACTTCTGGTTCATCTTCTCTGAGCTGAGACCGATGTTACAGAGGTGTTAGTTAGATGTTACAGGTCGTGGACTCTGGACTTCAGACCTGAGACTGACCTGTCTCCCTCAGGTCCTGATGAGGACATGTTTCAGTCTGTGTAGAGATGTACACCCTGTGAACTCTGACCTCTGCTGTGTTTCCTCTTCCTCTTCCTGTCTGACTCAGCACGCCTTTCATATAATGATCGAGGTAAGAGGATCAGACGTCTCTTCAGCCTCATCACTGCTTCATGTCTTTGAGTTTGCATCTTCCTCCTCCAGCCTCAGTTCTCTTTTGTTTCTGTGCCACTTGTTTATTTTTGTTGTTGTTGTTGTTGTTGTTGTTGTTGTGCACAGATGGACAGACGTTGTCTCCATGTCCTGATCAGCTGATGATGTGCATGTCTGTCTCTGTCAGAGACCAGGTTGAACCCGTCCTTCAGTCTGTTGTTGTGGTCTCTCCCTCCAGGACCCCGGTCCCCTCCCTCCCTCTCCCATCCTGGGCCAGAAGCCTCTGCAGTTACTGGAGATCAAAGCCAGGGGGCGCTTCGGCTGCGTGTGGAAGGCTCAGCTGCTCAGTGAATACGTGGCCGTCAAAATCTTCCCCATACAGGTCTGACTCCACTGTCTCTACTGACTCTGACTCTACTGACTGTCTCTACTAACTCTACTGACTCTACTGTGTCTACTCTCTCCATCTGAGTGGTTTCCTTCTGCACTGATCAGTCACCACATTAAAACAGTGACAGGTGAAGAACCTCGATCAGCTCGTTACAGTGGCACCTGTCAGGAGGGTTTGTCAGGCAGCAGGTGAACAGTCAGGTGTTGAAAAGTTTGTCGGTGGTCTCTGTCTGTCCATCTGTGGTCGGACTCTGAATGTAGAGACTTGTTGACCTGTCTCCTCTGAAGCGATCCTCATCATTTCTGACAGACTCGATCATTATCACCTATCAGAGAACTGTGGTGCTGTAATGGCGATCAGCAGAGCTCCTGTTGGCTGAAGTAAACTGAAGTAATGCTGTGTTACACCTGTCAGGTGTGTGAGAGCAGGTCAAAGGTCGTTTTAAATGTAATAATTAAAGTTTTAAATGTATTTTATGGATTCATGAGGCTGAAAACTTCTCAAACTGCAGTTTAATATTTAGCCAATTCATCTTTAAAATCAGTCTCTTCAGGGTCTGTGTCAGTTTAAACCAGAGCTAACACACTTCACAGTAAACCTGAATCTGGAGTCTGACCTCTGACCTCTGACCTCTGTGTGTGTTCAGGACAAACAGTCGTGGCAGAACGAGTTTGAGATCTACAACCTGAACGGGATGAGACACGAGAACCTGCTGCAGTTCATTGGAGCAGAGAGGAGGGGCAGTAACATGGACATGGAGCTGTGGCTCATCACTGCCTTCCATGAGAAGGTAACACTGACCCCTGCTGGACGGAGGGAGGACTGCAACACATTAGTCTCTTTAATCCATTTTATCTCCTGCTTTATTAAACTGGGCTTCATGTAAATATGAAAGATATATTCTTACAGACCGGTCACCTGTGTTCACAGGAAGTCACCTGACGTGTTGTGTTGTGTTGTGTTCAGGGTTCTCTTACAGATTACCTGAAGGCCAACGTTCTCTCCTGGTCTGAGCTGTGTCTCATCGCTCAGTCCATGTCCCGAGGTCTCGCCTACCTGCATGAGGACATACCCGGACACAAGGACGGACACAAACCTGCCATCGCGCACAGGTATGCTCCACACACAGGTACTCAGGTGTTCTCAGGTGCACCGAGTCTGTCCCAGAGGAGGTGTGACTGTGTGTGATGTTTCAGGGACTTTAAGAGTAAGAACGTCCTGCTGAAGTCCAACCTGACCGCCTGCATCGCTGACTTCGGCCTCGCTCTCAGGTTTGAGGCGGGAAAATCTCCAGGAGACACCCACGGACAGGTGAGCTCACCTGAGAGACCCCCCCCCCCAAGAGTCCTGTATCTGCATAAACACAGTGTTGCATGTACAGCAGTTTCAGACCAGGTGTGTCCCTGTGTGTGGTTCAGGTGGGGACCAGGAGGTACATGGCCCCGGAGGTCCTGGAGGGGGCCATTAACTTCCAGAGAGATGCCTTCCTGAGGATCGACATGTACGCTCTGGGTCTGGTCCTGTGGGAGCTCGCCTCGCGCTGCAAAGCTGCTGACGGTAACAACATCCAGACTCTGGTGGTCTCTGTGTGTCTCTGTGTCTGTCCTGGACTCTGATGGTCCCTTTCGGTCTCTATGTCTGTCCTGGACTCTGACGGTCCTCCTGTCTCTGGTCTAGGTCCAGTGGACGAGTACATGTTGCCGTTTGAAGAAGAGGTGGGTCAGCACCCGTCTCTGGAGGACATACAGGAGGTGGTGGTCCACAAGAAGCTGAGGCCGCTGCTCAGAGAGTGCTGGCAGAAACACGCCGTGAGTCTGACTACGTTACCCATAATGCACCTCTACTCGGTCACCCTCAGTTCTGACAGTGCTGTTGTGGATCTGCTGGTCCTTTCTCAGGGTCTGGCTCTGCTCTGCGAGACCATTGAGGAGTGCTGGGACCATGAGGCCGAGGCCCGGCTGTCGGCCGGCTGCGTGGAGGAGCGCGTCGTGCAGATGCAGCGGCAGACGAGTGTCACGGCACCTGAGGAGATCGTCACCGTCGTCACCATGGTAACCAACGTGGACTACCCGCCCAAGGAGTCGAGCCTATGATGAGGCTCGGGGGGCATGGGGGTGGTGGGGCGATTGGGGGCAGGGTCGGAGCAGGGACTCCCCTTGGCGAGCGCCGCCCCGTCTCCGACCATAGGGTCACAAGACCCAGTCAGGTGAGTCTTAGACTGACGAGCAGAGGACAACATGGCGGAGAGTCTCCCTCTCTCTGGCTCATCAGTTCCTGTTTTTTACTACAAAATAAAAGACTTTTTCTACGACAGTGTGAGGATAAAAACAGTTTGTGTGATTTCAGTATAAAAAGGGCGACTTTAGTTTTTAGACACACGCTGTTTGTTTCTCTGAATGATGTGATGCCAATAAGAAACAGCTTCTGAATGTCTGTATCACTGCTGTGTATATATAGATTATTACTATATACATATATATATATATATATGTATATATATATATATATATATATACAGAGATGTTGGAGAAGCAGAATAATCAGGTTATTGATCCACACAGGAAGTCTTGACGCGTCAAACAAACCAGGATGTTTCTTTTCTTTCCTCTGACGTTTGATTCTTTAACATCTGAGGAGAAACTGGAGTCGACCGATTTTATCGAAAGATTTTAAATGTCTAAATAAAGAAATAAAGTGAGACACTCGTGAACCTTCACAATAAAATACCACAGTAAACACAGAGAGAAAACACTGAGCTGGTCGTCTTTCACTCTATTTCTTCATTCCACTTCTTTCCTTTAATCTAAATCTTCCAGACTAAATTCTGAATCTGAATGAAAACGACAATCAAAACATGATTTTAATGTTTTAATGAATAAACTGTGTCGTCCAGTTTCTCCTCGTCAGAAACCAAAGAATCAGTCGAGCTGCTGATCAATAACACTAATAATCGATCAGCTGTTAGCTCCTCCTGAAACTAAAAGTAAGCTAGAGTTTTCTGTGAGTCCTCAGATTTAAATTTAGAGAAGAAAAATCCCTCAGAATATGAACATTAGTGAAAACACTTCCCCTGTTTTAGGTTTTAATATTTGAAGCATGTGTGTTTTTATTTCAGTCCTCTGACGGTTAGTTTTTCTTCGTCCTCCCTGTTTGTGGTTCAGATCCTCTACAACCTCGCGCCTGTTCTCAGACATCAAGAGAAAATCACAGAGCACTGAATAAAACAATAACTGTAAATCACATCAGCACGAAAATCATGGTAGAAATTTAAACTGGGGTTTTAAAACATCTGCGACCGTTAATTCTTCTTCATGTTGACACATTAACCTGACGCGTCCTCTCTCACAATCACATCTTTTCCTTTCTAAATATCTAAGATCCTGATGTTGTTGCAGTGCCAGTGTTTCCTCTCAGCTCACAGTTTAATCCGTTGTCCCAGAAAGAAACATCCTTGTTCCGAGTTGTACACAAGTTGATCTGATGATGGATCATTTCATCTCCGTGGTTACCTGCTTTCTGCAGGACAACACACACAGCAACAGGACGCATCATGACACAAGGTGATTCGACATTGACGTTGACCAGAATGTGACGTGACATCGGACAGAATGTGACATCGACAGAATGTGACGTGACATCGAAAGTGACATCGGATTGACATCGACAGAATGTGACATCGACAGAATGTGACGTGACATCGACGAATGTGACATCGACAGAACTGTGACATCGACAGAATGATGAATCGAATGACATCAGACCAGAATGTGACATGACAGAATTGACGACATGACACATCGACAGAATGTGACATCGACAGAATGTGACGTGACATCGAAGTGACATCGACAGAATGTGACATCGACAGAATGTGACATCGACGTGACATCGAATGTGACATCGACAGAATGTGACGTGACACGAATGTGACATCGACAGAATGTGACATCGACAGAATGTGACGTACATCGACATTGAACACGAATGTGACATCGATTGACATCGACAGAATGTGACTGATTGACAGAATTGACATCGACAGAATGGAATGACAATGACTGACATCAGAATGTGACATGATGTGACATCGACAGAATGTGACATCGACAGAATGTGACATCGACAGAATGATGACGTGACATCGACATGACATCGGCAGAATGTGACGCGACATCAGCAGAATGTGACGTAGCGTGCAATGATCGTGTGTGTAGCTGTTTAAACGTTCCCCCGTCGTGCTGCCGGTTCCTGCGGCCGTGTCGTGTTAACAGTGACTGAAATGTCAGAAGAATCCAGACTCTAAGACGAACCACCAACAGGGAGACTTTCAGGGACCTGTAGGAAAAGTGTCACCTGTTGACCTCAGTGTAGTCTGATCAAACTGTCCTCAGGCAGGCTGCTGCTGCTGCTGCTCCTCCTCCTCCTCTTCCTCTCAGTGTTGTAGTTCAGAGCAGCTGTAAAGACCAAGTGTTCCCTCTGAACCCTGATGAACTGTGTTGATTTGTGGATCAGACAGACAGAGCTCAGCCCTGTTTCTTCCTTTGATATGTGGATCCTCAGACAGGAAGCCAAACCCCCCGTCAATGCTTAGATAGACATGAAAACCTGCACAGTTTGTATATATGAATGTTGTTTCAGATTGTGATTTTAGCATGAGTTTGTTTTTTATGGACGCTAATCAAAAAGAAAAAAAAGACAAAAACTCCTTTATAATGTTAACATGAGACATAGATTTATGTTGTTTATTTTATATGATGATGGTTGTTGTACAAATGAAAAACAATCTGGGTTCATTAATTTATGTTGAAGCTCCGAACACTAACTTCCTGTGGAGGAAGACTGCGTGTGTGTGTGTGTGTGTGTGTGTGTGTGTGTGTGTGTTAGATACCTCAGACCTGCTGGTGCTCACCACTCTCACCATGACATCATCACAACATCACCGTAATGTCACCCCCCTCTGGCGTCGATCAGGTGTGACGACGAACTGAAATCTGACCTGCAGCTTTTCCTTTGTTTGATTTATCTGTTTTCTCTTTTCCTCAGAGGTGAAAACTGAAACATCTGCTGCTGCTTCTGTCCTGAAGACAAACATTTCACTTCAAACTTTATCCTGTCAGTAAAATTATCGTCCTTTTTATTTCTCCGTCAGTCCGTTAAACAGTTTGTCTGTAAAATGAATATTTTATGATCTTCCTCTGACTTGATCAAAAAAGTCTGAAATTTGAGGAGCAGATGTTTGATGACGATTAATCATCAAAATAATTTAATTTGAGTTTGTGTCAATGGATTAATGGATTGTTTTTCTAAAGTGAGAGATAAAGTGACCAATTGATTAACTGATTGACAGGAAACTGATCAGCAACTATTTTGTTAAATGTTTTTTTCTGAGATGTGACCAGGTGTGGGATGATATGAAGATTTCACGCCACGATTATTCTGGCCAAAATAATTGTGATTAACGATATTATTGTGATAATCATGAAAATCTGATTTGAACTGTTCCTTATGGGCTGTGGCGGTAAAGGTAAAGGAAAATCGTAGTCAAATCTCTAGAAACCCAATTAGCTACATAGCTAACGTTACCTGGCTAATGTTAGCTTAACTCACTGGTGACCAAAACCGCATCAGAACGTAAAAAAATTTAGATAAAAGTCAGCATTAGTATAACTGAACCAACACTCTGTACGTTCAATAACTGACAGTAACGTTAGTTTAATTCACCTGGAGTTCAGTGAACAGAGCTGGATGGTTGTCATGGAGACAGGAGCTCAAAACACACAGGACTCCCCCTTGTGGCGATTCAAAATAAATCATTACATGACTGTTTGTTGGCGGGACACATTTTTTAAAGTCACTCATGAGGATGTTAACGATCATCCCCATTCACAATCATCCTGATGATTGAGATTTTATTACGATTGTATTTATTATCGCAATAGACAATAGAAATCGTATATCGTCCCATCCGTAGCACTTTGTTAAACAGAATATTTCCAGGTTCTGGGATGTTGATCAAAGACAATGTTCCTGAAATTATTTTCACCTGTGACATGTTATAGATCAGTTAAATAACACATCAGTAGATAATGTTTGTCCATCAGAAACATCTGCAGCAGCTGAATCTTTGAATCTTTGAATCCTGACAATTGAAGCCCGGCAGCATCAGGACACCTGCGTGGTTCGTCCATGAATCTGATTTACATCAGAATCAGTCTGAGTTGTTTTAGATGTAGCTCAGTGAGAGGAGGCGAAGCTCACCTTTTGAATTAGTGGAGACAGGTGTGATGGTAAGTTCAGGGTCAGTATGTAAAGTAGAAACCTGCAGCTGTTTGTCTTGAGGTTGATGAAAGCAGCAGCAGATGTTTTCATCTCTGATCTTCACCTGCTGGTTTCTGTTTAATGTGAAAACAACGTGTTTATTTATCTCAGTAAAACTCCTGAATAAACCCCCCACCCACCCCCCCACCCTCAGTAAAGACAAACATTGCGCTACGTTCACTGTCTGTCGGCGAGTGCTGAACTGTTTGAGGGCTTCTGTTGGAGGAGATTGTTGAATATTGTACAGAAGAAAATGTTCTACTGTTTCCCCTGAAATAAAGTAAAGTGACTGCTCAGCATCCACCTCACTCTACTACTACTACTACTACTACTTCTACTTCTACTTCTTTCTTTTCTAGATTTTAGGTTCTGTATTATTTTGTATGGATAGTCTCTCGCCTCAGACTGTTCTCTGTAAACCCTGCAGCTGGTTGTGAGGTTAAATCCCAGTAGATCAGCAGTTTCTGAAACACTCAGACCAACAACCAGGACACGTTCAGAGTCTCTTAAATCACCTTTCTTCCTCAGTCTGATGCTCAGGTTGAACTTCAGCAGGTCGTCTACAGGACTGTGATTGGCTGATTCTGTGTTAACGAGCAGCTGAACAGGTGTACCTAATAAAATGACCAGTGAGTGTAGGATGGGCTCCACCTGACACCATCTTGAAAATGTCTAATATTTTCACAAAACCTGGAAATAATGCGACAGTCTGAGGATTCAGAAACATCTGAAAATATCAAAGAAGAAATATTTAGGGTTCAGCTTCTCCTCTGGGCTGAGGTCTTTGAGTCAACGTCTAACGGTTTCTCCTCGACCTCCATGGAAAACTCCTTGAGGATTTAGGAAAAGAGACAGAGACAAACTGCTGTAGCTCATGTTCAGTCAGGTTTCCTGTCCAGCTCTGAATCACAGCAACATTTAACCATCAACAACAACATCAACACTGACAAACAGGATGTGAGGAAATAAGAAGGTAACAAGGGAAAATACAAGGATAGAAATGAGCTGTTAATTCATTATTTAGTGAAACTACTATGATCATAACTAGAGATTAAATCTGTTTGTCGTGACTGGGTCTGACAGAAGAAATCTGCAGCTCAGCCAATCAGGAAAACAGGAGCTCTGTTGTTTCTACATGTTTGTGGATCTGCTGCTGCAGCAAGGAATCATGGGATGTCATTCTCTCCTTTGGTAAAGGAAGCTCCAGTGTCTCCTCTGCTGAAGGACATAAGACAGGAAGCAGTGAGGAAGACGTGGATCAGGTCTGACCTCAGTCTGAACCTTCACAGACCATCTGACCACAGTCCAGGTCTCTCTCTTAGTGCTCTCAATTTCTGAACCACCTCTCAGGAGGAACAACAACCACCATTTCACTGGAAAACCTAATTTACTTGTATAAAACACAAGTCGGTCCACAGAATCACTCCTGAGTGAAAGAATGATATTATGATCCCACACTCTTACAAACAACACTTTACTCTGTATTCTCCTTGCTTCCTCTCCCTGCAGTAAACAAAGTGTTATTTACATCACGACCAAGTTTCAGAAATACAGTTATCTGATTTCCAGTTACATTTAACAGTATTCATTTGTTGGTTTTTAAAACCAGGTGTGGTTTGAGTGAGATACCTTTAATCTGGGTAGAGTCCAACACCAAGGACTGTAGGTTACCTTTTCTGTGCTCATCAAGGATGATGGTAGCCTCAACATTAAAGTCTACTGGAAACCCACACATACAGACCAATACCCCTGGAACATAAACTTGGTGTGATCAGGACTACACCATCAGGCTCAGAACATTCCCTCCAAAACAGATGGGAAGGAAAAAGAAGACAGACACCTAAAGGCAGCACTTAAGACATGTGGTTACCCTAACTTGACCTTCATCAAGTCAGCAAAAAGACGTAGAGTCACAGGATCAACTGGTGAGGAACAGGAGAAAAGATCGTCATCCCCTATGTGGCAGGACTGTCTGAGAAATTCAAAAGAATTTTCTCCAAACATAACATCCCGGTGCACTTCAGACCTGGAAACACCCTTAGGCAGAGACTGGTTCATCCCAAGGACAAGTTGAGCAACCTTGTGTACGCTGTTCAATGCAGGGAGAAACGCTCAGACCTGTACATAGGTGAAACCAAACAACCACTCTGTAAGCTCATGGTACAACACAGGAGAGCCAGCTCATCAGGACAAGACTCAGTTCATTTACACCTGAAGGAGAAGGGACACTCTTTGGACAGAGAAGACAGATGGTTTGAGAGAGGAGTGAAAGAGGTCATCTATGTCCATCTGGAACGTCCAACTTTAAACAGAGGTGGTGGCTTACGACACCAACTTGCAGCCACCTACAATGCAGTCCTGAGATCCTCACCCAGGAGAGTTAACCCCCGTTCACACCTTGAGACGTGACCCTAACGACTCACATGATGTCAGGGTGGGGCAACGACCCACTAACGAGTCACACCTGGGCTCATGTCACACTAACAACTCACATAATGACCGGGTCGGTTGATGACTCCCAGAACCATCCTCAGAGGTTAAATACCTGGAACTCCCCAACCAGTTTTCAGAACTGAAGAAGCCTTTCTGAGAAGAGGTGAAACATCTTCAAGAACCTAAAAGAAGTCCAGTTGCCTTCAACTTCAGTACTTAAGAGTAAAGTCCAACAATCAACATTTTCAGAAATAAAATGGCTCTGTTTACCATTAATTTTGGTGGCCACTGATATTCTGGAGAGCAGGGACGGGCTTACTGGGATTACTGTCTCTTCTCCCGGCTGGCTCACCAAAATAATGTGGCATCACAGGCATGTCCCAGGCCAAGAAGAAGCCTGACCTCAGTGTCCAACACTGTATCACAGTATTTCTTCTCAGTGGCTTCAAAGAGTCAAATATTGTATGTTTCCTCAAAAGACCACTGGAGAGAAGCAAAGTTAATTGCAAAAGAGTTTATTGTGATATCACAGGCAGTAACATCTGTAAACCTGCAGGAGCCCCCGGGGCTGGAAAGAAGAATAAAGTATCCCTGCCGTCTCTAAAAAACAAAACATGCTGAAGATGATTTATAATTGTGTCAAGATTACAAGCTTTTAAGAGCTTAGTAATTCACAACTGTATCTAAACTCCTTCTAAATTGATTAAAGGCCTATCAGAGGCCTCGTTTACCATGATCCCCAAGCCATCCCTCAACACCAGGGCCTACCCATCTAATATGGCCTTTAACTGACATGCTTATTTCAGAACTTTTTCACGTCTTCATTTTAAAAACATTAACTCATACAGACAGTACAGAACCTTTACATATCACACAATAGTTGCTTCTTTGGTTACAGTGTTACACAACATGTTGGATCACCCACATATAAGTTAAGTAATAATACACTCTAATATGAGTTATTGTAGCACACATTTTGTTAGTTTAACAACAGCTCTTGTTGATCTTTAAGGAGGAACTGGTTTCAAACTTCAAGTATTGGAATAACATTCTAATAATTACATATAGTAAATTTATCACATCAATATATCAGTTTAGGAATGAGATATTGCAGATTTTCCAGATTTTGATTTGTCTGAAAACATTTGATCAATAAAATGATGCGGTTTACAGAATGGTTGGACAGCTATTTCGTATGATTTCAAACATGCAGAGAAATAAGAAGATACTGGCTCCATAGATAAGATAAGACCACTGGTCTTGGTCTGTAGGTTTCTAAGAGTATAGTTCCTCTCATGTTAATTCTCAAGATAGAAAAAACGGTCAAATGTCCAATGTAGAGATGAGGTCTTGTTGGACTCACGGTCAGTACGACCTGGTGTCCATGAACTGGCCATTTGACCTTTGAGTTTCTCATATATTTCCTCTGTCATGTTAATGGCTGATCTGGAGTAATGCTCTTATCACTGCATGATGGGAAAGCAGGACTCCCCCAACAAGAACTCTCTGATAGGCTGATCACAGATATCAGGCATATCATATTCTGATGAATCCAAGTTTGAGATTTGTGTATATACGTACAGTCTATGATTGACTGATGGTATAAACCAACTTGTGCTGTGGCTACATGGACAGAGATCATGTTGTTTTCAGTAATGAGGAAGCACAGTAACATCTAACCAGATCAGTGATATGTGCAGCTACATCTACAGGTTGTATGACAGAAATAAATCACCACAAACTTATATAGAAGGAACTTGTGATCCTGCATAACTTTAGCATTTCAGTGCCTCTGTAATGAAACAGAGTCTTGATGCATTAAGATGTTTCCCATGTGTCTAGGGTTTCATCTTGTCGATGAAGTCGTCTCCAAAGTCGAGCATGTGTTTCAGAGTGCTCAGGATCAAGGTGTCAACGTCATCGTCAAGATCGATCTCTTCACTGTAGTTCTTCACTGGAAAGATGCAGTTCAAGGGGATTCCCACAGCTGAGCTGAACTCTGACATCTAAACACACAAATTTGAAGTGTTACTGGATGGAGCCGACCTCAAAGGTTTTTCTTCTTGACAGAAACTCACCTTCTGCCTCAGGTGTCGGCTCCTATAGACGTTCTTCAGATCCTTTTCAGTTTCACCACAGGCCAGGTCAACGTTGGTCATGATTGCCATTTGGGGAATTCCTGCAGACACAGAGATTAGCTCAGTGGTTTTTGTTTGATATTTTCACAGCATGTTATGTTCCACCAAAACCCAGAGTTAAACCTGAAGTTATCTCACTAACCACAAATCCCACTTGTTGCACAGACCTCAGGTTATTTCACTAAACACTTTCTGGCACAGACACTGATAAAGACCTGTTCTTACCCAGGTCTCTGGCCATGACCTTGACTTCCTTCATCTTCTGAAGAACTGAGGGTGTGATTTCAGCTGAGTTTGCAGAAATCACACAAACCAGAACATGAACTTTGTCTTGTAGAGAGGGTGCCGGGTTGTAGCCTGGATCACGGTCTGTCAGAGGTTCGAGGTGATTGAACTGGAAAACAGGGTCAATCAAATACTTTGTAGTTTTCATGTGAACAAAACAAGTCTTGTGTTATACTGTGATTTGCTTGTTGTTTAGGCTTTTCTCTGTATGCCCTCCAGTCTGTCTGGATAGTTTTTAAGTTTCTGTATGAGAAGCTGGGTTTTCAAAAAAACACCCTTACAACCTGAGGAGAGTTTCAACACCAAGTCAAACTCAACAAACAAATAAAACACTTCATATTTCATCCCTGAAAATATTGGGTACAAAACTTTGCCAAACTGGAGAGTTTGATTGGATAATGTGATGATTGTACCATGTGACCTTCCTTCACATGTCCCTTCATGGCCAGTTTGATGTCATCAGGATGGACTCCAGAGTCCGACCCCTCCTCCAGCCCCATCATATCACTGAAGACAAACGGGTAAAATGTCTTTGGGGTGTCTCTTCCTTTTCTGATTTGATGAGTTTCATACTGAAACACAAAAAAGTTGAAAACCTGGTGAAAAAAAAATGTTTATGTTCTCTGGATCTGATTTCTACAAAATGCCAAGAGCCAACAAGTTTTAGTACTTATTATTTAATATTCAAACTACTGTGGCACCCTCTCTACAAGACAAAGTTCATGTTCTGGTTTGTGTGATTTCTGCAAACTCAGCTGAAATCACACCCTCAGTTCTTCAGAAGATGAAGGAAGTCAAGGTCATGGCCAGAGACCTGGGTAAGAACAGGTCTTTATCAGTGTCTGTGCCAGAAAGTGTTTAGTGAAATAACCTGAGGTCTGTGCAACAAGTGGGATTTGTGGTTAGTGAGATAACTTCAGGTTTAACTCTGGGTTCATATATATATATATATATATATATATATAATATTTAAAGATCTGTTTAAATTCAGAATGTACATTGTGTGTGGTAAAACAGAACTCAAACTTGATCTTAAGACAAAGTTTGAACCAGATCCAGCAGGAGGCACTGTGCTGAATGCCTTGTTTGATTATTGACTAGTGTGATGTGTCAAGATCCAGGTAAACAGCACTTACTACTCATTAACTGTCAATAATAGTCTGAATCAGTCTCATTAAAAACGATGCTGTAACCTGCAGACCTCGTTGTCAGAGGCGTAGCACCAATGATCCCAGTGGGCCTCCTTTTAATGCATACATTGTCATGTCTGTATGAATAACTACATCAATCACAGTGTAAACGCATGCATCTGTTGTGGTTATTCTGGTAAGAGAAACAAATTACTCCTGCATGGAAAGGAAACATTAGTAAGTTTTAATTAAAGGGAGGAGAGGGATAGAGTTTCCTCACTGTAACTGGGTGGATGACTCACTATGATTACACTTGGTGTTTATGTGCATGACAGCATTTCATGCAGGTTTTTAAGTAGAAGGCGATGGAGGAATATTCTTTTCTGAGTTAATCAATACAAATGTTTCCTTACTTGTTTGGTGAAACTGATCTCAGAGTTGACTGAACAGACGGAGGCAGGAAGAGTCAATCTGCCCCGTAAGACGTTGCTGACTGAGTTGATGAAACTTGACTTTCCTGCTCCAACAGGCCCGTACAGAAGAATTTGCAGATGTTCAATGTCATCGTTTATAGGTTTATAATTTTTCACTGCTGTCAGTTGCTCCTCTTTATTTCTGTTTAAAAAACAAAGTTTGGAGGTTTGGTCGGAGAAAACCACACAGACACATTAGTGTTGTGAGGTCTTGACCTCATTCTGTACATTATACAAATTGAACTGAACTGAGCTGAATTGGACCTTTTTCTTAGTGTTTTGACATCTTACTGAGCAGAGAAGATAATCAGCTGATTAACTGAAAATAAACATAAATTGATGGTTACTGGACTGATCCTCTTTAACTCAGGCTGTTTTAATCAGAAGCTTCTCTGTCTGAAGTTGCAGGAAACATCTGCACAGACTTCATATATAAACTCACCCCCAGGAAATTTTCCTCCATGGAGTTTCAAAGGCTGAGGAGAAAACAGCGTGATGATATCAGAAATGAGCATTATGTTATCAACATCATTCTTAGTATTTATTTTAATGAAAATCTTTCCAGGATATTCTGAAATAGACTTTATCTTACTCAGAGGAGGTGGAGTCAGAGGTACTAGAAAATCAAACATAAACAACATATCAACAGTCTAAATACTTTCAGTTGGTAAATGAAGAAACTAATCATTCATTTTCTAAAACAACCAACAGAACAGGTTCAATGTCAGCAGGTAGTAAATACCCCACAGAGGTAAAACTGTGTCAACCAACAAAGTGTTTATTGGTATTTTATGATGTTGATGATGTATTCATTTAATGGAAGATGATGAGACCAAATCAGATATGTTTTATTTATCTGACTTTTTTGTTTTATTTTAATGAAGTTTGAATAGATAGTGTTTGCACTAGTTCTTATTTTAATACTGTTACTCTTACCTTTAATCTTATGTTTACTTGCACGAAACTTTCCTCTGACAAAGAATCCTGCAGACAGACAGAAGGACATGAGATATGAACAACATCATGTTTACTCCCTAACCCTGACCATGAGCACCATCTTTAACCCTCATCACAGGTGTGACAGGTCTTAGTGTAACAGTAACAGTTGCTCATGTGGCCTCAGGTTAATGACCATGAACTGTTCCTGTTTCACATCAAATCACAGTCATTCCTCAATTCTCTCCTCAGTTCTGTTCCTTGTATTCATATACAAATGGATAAATGAATGTAGCCTTCTCTCTGCAGATGGAGGGCCATTGAATGCCCTGTATATTTCTCAGCCTCAGTCGGCCCCAGGCCACATACATGATGAGCACGGAAGTCCAGGAAATATTCTGTTTTTACGTGTCATGGTTCAGCATTTGTACCTAAAAGTCATCATTTTTAACAAACCGTTGAGCAGTGTTTGAGAAATGCTGCTGCTACAGATAAATTCAGTTTGTTCATCTTTCTTTAGATATTTGAAGCATTAACCTTTAAAGAAAAATAACACAGAGTTATCCTTACCTTTATGTTTTTTCTCTGCCATCCTTTGGTTGTGGTAGCACTGGAACAAAATGGAAAATCAGCTCACCATGTTACCTATGTAATAAAGTCTCCACCCTCCCTGTCAATGAACCACATGACTTATCAGAAACGGACACCAGTTCTCCTTCAACATTTTTGGGCACCTGCCTGATTTAAAGTTGAATAACAAGTCAAGTTCCTTGTGTATGACTCAGACATGTACAGCGCTCTGCACAGTGTAGTAGGCCTATAATCCCCCAACTCTTCCACACACACATAGAATACAGAATTTACCCACCTGCACACCCATAATGCACAGCATCTATGGCATCCAGCTAACCTTAATGACTCAAACATGTTCAACATGACAACACAAACACATGGACAGTTTAAAGAAACTAATGTTTGCTCTCAAATTCAAACCAATCCATTGTATAGCTTCAGTCAATATCAGGTAAAAATATAAAAGTATTATACACAAAATCTTAATTTCAACCAGCAACCCTGATCAGGTTTTGTTCCTCTGAGACTTTGATCTTGATCTCAGCTGTAGAATGTGTTGACAGAGATTGACACCATCTTGGCTGCAGACACAGCATCCTGAGGCACTTATGATCATCTCTGGGGACTTTAACCATGTAACTTTGGACTCTACCTTGGCTGTTTTTAATCAGGTTGTAGACTGTCTGACTAGAAACAACAGGACAATTGATCTTTTGTATGTTAATGTAAGGGATGCATACAGAGCGACTCCCCTCCTCCCACTAGGGAAGTCTGATCACAATCTGGTTCACCTACAGCCACTGTACACCCCCCTGGTCCAAAAGCAGCCGGTGACAACTCGGTCCATCAGGAGGTGGTCCCCTGAGATGGAAAGTGCCTTGAGAGACTGTTACAACACCACGGTCTGGGATGTGCTGATCAACCCACATGAGGAGGACATAGAGGGGATGACACACTGTCTGACAGAGTACCTGAACTTCTGCGCAGATGTGGTCTCCCCTGTCAAGACAGTCTGCTGTTACCCTAACAACAAGCCATGGGTAACACGGGAAGTCAAGGCTGTCCTCAACAGGAAGAAGGCTGCCTTCAGGAGCAGAGACAGGGAGGCCATGAAGGCAGCACAGCAGGAGGTGAAACACTGTGTGAGGGAAGCTAAGGACAGCTACAGGAGAAAGGTGGAGCAGAAGCTGAGGGAAAACAACATGAGGGAGGTCTGGCAAGGTGTGAAGACCATCACAGGCCACAACACAAAGACCAGAGCTGTAGGCGGGACAATGGAGAGGGCGAACGAATTGAATGACTTCTCCAATAGGTGCAACCAGCCCTTATCTCCCCCACCCCCACCCTCACCGCAGCCATCTCTCCTTCTTCCCCCCAGACACCACAACACCCCCCTCCTCCTCCCCCACCTCAACACAGTCTCCTCCTCTCCTCCTCATATCACCACAGACCAGGTCAGAGGACAGCTGAGGAAGCTCCGGCCCAGGAAAGCAGCAGGCCCGGACAAAGTGTGTCCAAGACTGCTGAAGACCTGTGCTGCAGAACTGGGGGAACCACTACAATGGATCTTCAACCTCAGCCTGCAGCTAGGGAGAGTGCCCACCCTCTGGAAGACATCCTGCATCGTTCCAGTTCCGAAGAAGAACCGGCGCAGCGAGCTGAATGACTTCCGACCGGTGGCACTCACTGCACACCTGATGAAGACGTTGGAGCGGATCTTCCTCAGCCTCCTCAGACCCCAAGTGCAACACGCCCAGGATCGCCTGCAGTTTGCTTACCAGCAAGGTGTTGGTGTGGAGGATGCCATCTTCTACCTGCTACACTGAGCCAACTCCCATCTGGATAAGGGAAGCGGCACAGTGAGGATCCTCTTCTTGGACTTCTCCAGTGCCTTTAATACCATCCAGCCCCCCATGCTTCGCGACAAACTGAGCAGGATGGGAGTGGACCCCTACCTGGTGGACGGGATCTCTGACTACCTCACTGGCAGGCCACAGTACGTCAGGCTGAAGGACATCACGTCTGACACTGTGGTCAGCAGCACTGGAGCCCCCCAGGGCACAGTGCTGGCCCCTCTTCTCTTCACCCTGTACACCTCGGACTTCTGTTAGAACTCGGAGCTGTGTCACATACAGAAGTACACCGATGACACAGCCATCGTTGGGTGCATCAGGGATGACAGAGAGGAGGAGTATCGGAGACTGGTGGGGGGCTTTGCTGCATGGTGCCACACTAACCACCTACACCTCAACACCTCTAAGACGAAGGAGCTGGTCATTGACTTTGGGAGGTCCAGACCAAGACCGCAACCAATCCTGTTAGAGGGAGCTGAGGTGGAGGCTGTGGACTCCTACAAATACCTCGGGCTGTGGTTGGACAATAAACTGGACTGGACAACACACACCAGCCACCTGTATGGGAAGACACAAAGCAGTCTGTACTTCCTAAGGAGACTGCAGTCTTTCAATATCTGCAGCAAACTGCTGTGGATGTTCTACCAGTCTTTGGTTACCAGCGTCCTCTTTTACACTGTGGTGTGCTGGGGGGGCAGCATATCCAGGAAGGACACGTACAGACTGGATAAACTGATCAGGCGGGCTGGCTCTGTGGTCGGCATGAAGCTGGACTCTCTGGTGACAGTGGCAGAGATTAGGACACTGGACAAACTGCTGGATATTATGGACAATGTCAGCCACCCTCTGCACACCGTCATCAGCAACCAGAGGAGCCTGTTCAGTGAGAGACTGCTCCTGCCCAAGTGTAGGACCAACAGGCTGAAGAACTCCTTTGTCCACCATGCCATCACGCTCTACAACTCCTCACTTGGGGGGAGGAGGAGATAGGGTAGGGTATGGAGGACAGAAGGGAGTGGTAGCCCCCCTTAAAGTGCAATAACCCACCTGGACACTCAAGTAATATACAGTTCAGCATATTTATATTTATTTATGTCAATGCCATACAGAGTCCGTTCACCCTTAATTCTACTCTATTTATATTCTTTTCTATTCTATTTATATTCTGTGTCATTTGCTAACTGTCCTGCATGCTGCCCTGTCTTTCTTTCGCAAACTGTTGTTGTACTGCCCTGTGTGATGTGTTCTGTCTGTATTTGCTGCTGGAAACATAATTTCCCAGAGGGAGTCATCCCAAAGGGATCAATAAAGTCCGTCTAAGTCTTTTTACACTGTTGAGTTCACTGTGATTTTGTGAACACTAGTTTGCACAAAAAGTGTAACAAGGACAACAGGTCTGAGTTTAGTAAAATGAAGAATAATGTGTGGCAAACCTGAAATGTAACGTCCCTGTTTGAGGATACAGGAGGATAGCAACCATCAGTGGCCAATGAACGAACAGCTGGATCAAGACAGTGTTATTTTATAGCCTACATTAAACAGCCCTTATTGCCCAGTCTGTACAGCATTACAACACCTTTTGTACTTAGATTAATGTGACAAGGAAAAACCGTATAGATGGATCAATAATGTGATTGATGAGAACATCAACATCCAGGACCTGAAGCACAAGACCACAAAAGACACAAAAGCCATTCACACACCTCAGAGAAGGAAACAAACACACTGAAAGACATGAGGACAACATGAACAGAGAGAGGCAGAATCGTTCAGTATCGACGTTCATGTCTGCTGAGAGAATCTTTCCACACAGTTGGGAAATTCCTGTTTGTCATTTATCAGATAATGAGCCTCCTCACACCCAGGACAGGCATCTCTGCTTCGTCCTGAACAGAAAAGCTGGACTGTTGCCATTTCTTGTAAGTGTTAGGGATGGCAACAGGTAAAACAGAGTATGTCACACATCAATTTACATGAAGGAAAAAACAAAGTACGTAATACGTATGTAATAAGCCACCACCTTTGACAGAGGACTAAATACACAAAAACACATGCAAGAAAAACTAAAACTCTCCATGGTGCATAATGAGCTGTTGACCTGGACAAAGTAGAACAGGTGTAAACAGGTGTTTCAAACTGTTTGATGTGAACCTCAGGAGGTTTACAGTCTGTACAGATCCTCAGACCTGTGGACTGAATAGAAAAAACAGAGGAAATGCCGTCCAGGAACTGATGCAGCTGTCAGTGAGAGTCATGTGGCTGATGAACCTGAAGTGGGAGGATTCCTTATAAAAGACGCACTGACTTACTGAACTTGACAGTCCACTCTGTTGCAGGTATGGATGATCCGGAAAACAGCTCTTCAGGTAGGGACGCTTCTCCTCAGATTATTTAGTGACTGAGAAACATTAGCATGTTATCACATGGTGATTTTGAGCTGTTAATGAATTTACATGTTTTTCCTGATGGATGTTCATTGTTAGAATGAAGGGATGCTGAGATAGTATTTCAATAGTTAAGTAGGATTCTGTGTTATCTGCTGCAGGATTCTTTAGTTTATCCAAACAAAGTGTTTTTGGAGCTTTGTTGAAAGTAAAACTGAAGGGAATCCCTGATCTTCAGGATATAAAGCTACAACTGCTTTGGTCAGCTCACCAGGTTTATATACAAACAGTTGCTGATGACACAAATGAAACATCAACAGACACCGCCTAAACTATTCTATCAAAGAGGGTGGAGTTGATAAACTGCAGACAGTCAATGCAATAGAGCACAGGTCAACAGCTCAGCACAGATTGCATTGTCTGACATGACTCCACAGGTGAATCACCTCTGAAACAGTTTAACACCCCTGAGCCTTCACGAAGGAGGACTGTTGTAGCCTCGGGCTTAGCTAGCTGTTCCTAATAAACTGGACTCTCAAGGTCAAATGTAGCTCACATTTGCACTGTTCCATTTTTGGACTGAATCTGTCACTGAATTTGTGGCCACAGTCTCTGTGTATTTAGCCTCTGATTTACCTAGTGGCTCATTGCTCAGTCAGAGTCCGGACTGAACCTGCAGGTTTCATCCATCCATTTGATTTTCCAGTGCTGATAACTCAGAGTCTGAGACATGACCCAGTGTTTGTTTAATGTGACAGATGTTTCCACAGGTGACAAGAAACACCTGGACCCATTAACAGAGCCGCAGACCACAGAGGATACACAGCAGTCATCATCAGCCGATGGAACAGACCCACAGGTTAGCTGACGGATGTAATGAGTTTACACTCAGGCACCACATTCTCATATTAAAATGGGTTTTAATGTTTTCATTTCTGTGGGAAGTGACAGAGGCAGCTTCATTTCACAGACATTTAGAACCAGTTACAGTTTCAACACATACACAAACATCTTTTCCCAGACCTTGTATCTGATCTGAGCTCTCTGTCTCTTTCCACAGGCTGCAGACTCAGAGACTCAGAAGAGTTCACAGTTCTCCAACAGTGACGAGGAAAAACCCTCACAGGAGGATCTGAAAGTCAGTCAGCTGTCTCCCTCTCCTCCTCAGAGTGACACCACTGAAGCAAAGGTAAGAATAGAGACAGGTAAATGTCATTTCTATTGACTGATTTGTATGAAATCAAAAAAAGAAAGAAAGAGGAAACCTTCATCAAAAACTCTTTTTAAAACAAACTGTAGAAAAATGACCAGGCAACACAAGAACTTATCAAGAGATAATCAGTGTTATTCACCTCACCTGTGAGTCGTCATAATGTTTTAGTCAGTTCTAGTTATATTTTAAGGTAGTGAGTTCAAGGACTCAACTCTCACTTCAACACATCTCCAGAGTTAATTTCTCAGTCTGTTTCTCTTCATTCAAAGTTCTCTGTTCAACCCAGACTTTCTGGGTGTCCACAGTAACTCTGAACTATTTGACTTTCTTCATTCTCAGTCAGAATATTAAAGGTTTGTCAGACTGAGACTCTGACTGGCTCAATGGGCAGTGATCACTACATCAGTGTTGTGTTGCAGAGACAACACTGCCACCTTGAGCTGCAGAAGTGAACAGTACTGAATCTCAGTAAGATGGGAAATGACTGAGGTCTGATGCTCACACCTCCTCAGTCCTGACAACATGTAGTGTGGGCCTGTGTGTTTAAATTATTAGTTTAATTCAATGAATCCAAATTTAGAACATACAGATGTGGTTTGTGGGTGAAACTGATCTTTCTACATTTTTCTACATTGTGATTTGTTAAACACAACAGTGCTTCCAAAGTGTGTATGTTATCAACACCACATTAAAAGAAACACACACCAATGAGTTCAAACCACACCACTGTTTACTTACATATCTCAAGTCTCCAGCCAAACAGCTGTGAGTTTGACAAATGAATGAACTAACTCGTTGATGTTTTGTGCTTCAGATTCCAGCAAACATGAAACCAGAGGAACTGACTGCGAGGCTTCAGGAACTGCAGGGGCTTATACCAGAGGATTGTATGAAGGGTATGTACAGTCATTGTTTCAATTTAATGTGTTTTTTTCCCTGAAATATTTATTATCAAATGCTTCATCATCACGTGTCATCAGATTTCAACAGATGTGTAACTCATGAACAAATAACGTCTGTTCTATGTGTAGCTGCAGAACGTTTGGTGAAGGACTACGATACAAAGATCCCAGGAGATTCAGAACATCTCTCACAGTTCTTCACTTGTTTGAAGGACTTCATGGAGTCAAACCAGAAATCTGACAAAGGTTTTTAATCATTATTTTTAACTCTACTATAGTTTACAACAGACATTAATTCTCTAACATCGCCCTCTCAGAAACAGAAGTGTCTGTTCTCACAGGACAAACTGGAGATTGTGTTTTCATTTAGTCAGCAGCTGTTGTTTCTGTGTTGTCAGTGTTAGAGGTTTCTGTCAGTCCACACTGACCTGAAGGTGTTTTACTGTAGACTGCCACAGTCCATATCCACACTGTTTCTCTGCCTGTCCCACAGGAACATGAAAAGACCACTGAGACCGATTTCTCTTTCTCTGCCAATAACATGTGGTCAGAGACCTTTGAGTTTCAGTCATTTCAAACTTCAGTAACATGATTAACCTTATCAACAGGTAAAACAGAGTATGTCACACATCAATTTACATGAAGGAAAAACAAAGTATGTAACAATCTGATGAATTTACATAAAATCCAGGCTTAAATATATATATATAAGACCCCATGACAAAATAAGCCACCACCTTTGACAGAGGACTAAATACACAAAAACACATGCAAGAAAAACTAAAACTCTCCATGGTGCATAATGAGCTGTTGACCTGGACAAAGTAGAACAGGTGTAAACAGGTGTTTCAAACTGTTTGATGTGAACCTCAGGAGGTTTACAGTCTGTACAGATCCTCAGACCTGTGGACTGAATAGAAAAAACAGAGGAAATGCCGTCCAGGAACTGATGCAGCTGTCAGTGAGAGTCATGTGGCTGATGAACCTGAAGTGGGAGGATTCCTTATAAAAGACGCACTGACTTACTGAACTTGACAGTCCACTCTGTTGCAGGTATGGATGATCTGGAAAACAGCTCTTCAGGTAGGGACGCTTCTCCTCAGATTATTTAGTGACTGAGAAACATTAGTATGTTATCACATGGTGATTTTGAGCTGTTAATGAATTTACATGTTTTTCCTGATGGATGTTCATTGTTAGAATGAAGGGATGCTGAGATAGTATTTCAATAGTTAAGTAGGATTCTGTGTTATCTGCTGCAGGATTCTTTAGTTTATCCAAACAAAGTGTTTTTGGAGCTTTGTTGAAAGTAAAACTGAAGGGAATCCCTGATCTTCAGGATATAAAGCTACAACTGCTTTGGTCAGCTCACCAGGTTTATATACAAACAGTTGCTGATGACACAAATGAAACATCAACAGACACCGCCTAAACTATTCTATCAAAGAGGGTGGAGTTGATAAACTGCAGACAGTCAATGCAATAGAGCACAGGTCAACAGCTCAGCACAGATTGCATTGTCTGACATGACTCCACAGGTGAATCACCTCTGAAACAGTTTAACACCCCTGAGCCTTCACGAAGGAGGACTGTTGTAGCCTCGGGCTTAGCTAGCTGTTCCTAATAAACTGGACTCTCAAGGTCAAATGTAGCTCACATTTGCACTGTTCCATTTTTGGACTGAATCTGTCACTGAATTTGTGGCCACAGTCTCTGTGTATTTAGCCTCTGATTTACCTAGTGGCTCATTGCTCAGTCAGAGTCCGGACTGAACCTGCAGGTTTCATCCATCCATTTGATTTTCCAGTGCTGATAACTCAGAGTCTGAGACATGACCCAGTGTTTGTTTAATGTGACAGATGTTTCCACAGGTGACAAGAAACACCTGGACCCATTAACAGAGCCGCAGACCACAGAGGATACACAGCAGTCATCATCAGCCGATGGAACAGACCCACAGGTTAGCTGACGGATGTAATGAGTTTACACTCAGGCACCACATTCTCATATTAAAATGGGTTTTAATGTTTTCATTTCTGTGGGAAGTGACAGAGGCAGCTTCATTTCACAGACATTTAGAACCAGTTACAGTTTCAACACATACACAAACATCTTTTCCCAGACCTTGTATCTGATCTGAGCTCTCTGTCTCTTTCCACAGGCTGCAGACTCAGAGACTCAGAAGAGTTCACAGTTCTCCAACAGTGACGAGGAAAAACCCTCACAGGAGGATCTGAAAGTCAGTCAGCTGTCTCCCTCTCCTCCTCAGAGTGACACCACTGAAGCAAAGGTAAGAATAGAGACAGGTAAATGTCATTTCTATTGACTGATTTGTATGAAATCAAAAAAAGAAAGAAAGAGGAAACCTTCATCAAAAACTCTTTTTAAAACAAACTGTAGAAAAATGACCAGGCAACACAAGAACTTATCAAGAGATAATCAGTGTTATTCACCTCACCTGTGAGTCGTCATAATGTTTTAGTCAGTTCTAGTTATATTTTAAGGTAGTGAGTTCAAGGACTCAACTCTCACTTCAACACATCTCCAGAGTTAATTTCTCAGTCTGTTTCTCTTCATTCAAAGTTCTCTGTTCAACCCAGACTTTCTGGGTGTCCACAGTAACTCTGAACTATTTGACTTTCTTCATTCTCAGTCAGAATATTAAAGGTTTGTCAGACTGAGACTCTGACTGGCTCAATGGGCAGTGATCACTACATCAGTGTTGTGTTGCAGAGACAACACTGCCACCTTGAGCTGCAGAAGTGAACAGTACTGAATCTCAGTAAGATGGGAAATGACTGAGGTCTGATGCTCACACCTCCTCAGTCCTGACAACATGTAGTGTGGGCCTGTGTGTTTAAATTATTAGTTTAATTCAATGAATCCAAATTTAGAACATACAGATGTGGTTTGTGGGTGAAACTGATCTTTCTACATTTTTCTACATTGTGATTTGTTAAACACAACAGTGCTTCCAAAGTGTGTATGTTATCAACACCACATTAAAAGAAACACACACCAATGAGTTCAAACCACACCACTGTTTACTTACATATCTCAAGTCTCCAGCCAAACAGCTGTGAGTTTGACAAATGAATGAACTAACTCGTTGATGTTTTGTGCTTCAGATTCCAGCAAACATGAAACCAGAGGAACTGACTGCGAGGCTTCAGGAACTGCAGGGGCTTATACCAGAGGATTGTATGAAGGGTATGTACAGTCATTGTTTCAATTTAATGTGTTTTTTTCCCTGAAATATTTATTATCAAATGCTTCATCATCACGTGTCATCAGATTTCAACAGATGTGTAACTCATGAACAAATAACGTCTGTTCTATGTGTAGCTGCAGAACGTTTGGTGAAGGACTACGATACAAAGATCCCAGGAGATTCAGAACATCTCTCACAGTTCTTCACTTGTTTGAAGGACTTCATGGAGTCAAACCAGAAATCTGACAAAGGTTTTTAATCATTATTTTTAACTCTACTATAGTTTACAACAGACATTAATTCTCTAACATCGCCCTCTCAGAAACAGAAGTGTCTGTTCTCACAGGACAAACTGGAGATTGTGTTTTCATTTAGTCAGCAGCTGTTGTTTCTGTGTTGTCAGTGTTAGAGGTTTCTGTCAGTCCACACTGACCTGAAGGTGTTTTACTGTAGACTGCCACAGTCCATATCCACACTGTTTCTCTGCCTGTCCCACAGGAACATGAAAAGACCACTGAGACCGATTTCTCTTTCTCTGCCAATAACATGTGGTCAGAGACCTTTGAGTTTCAGTCATTTCAAACTTCAGTAACATGATTAACCTTATCAACAGGTAAAACAGAGTATGTCACACATCAATTTACATGAAGGAAAAACAAAGTATGTAACAATCTGATGAATTTACATAAAATCCAGGCTTAAATATATATATATAAGACCCCATGACAAAATAAGCCACCACCTTTGACAGAGGACTAAATACACAAAAACACATGCAAGAAAAACTAAAACTCTCCATGGTGCATAATGAGCTGTTGACCTGGACAAAGTAGAACAGGTGTAAACAGGTGTTTCAAACTGTTTGATGTGAACCTCAGGAGGTTTACAGTCTGTACAGATCCTCAGACCTGTGGACTGAATAGAAAAAACAGAGGAAATGCCGTCCAGGAACTGATGCAGCTGTCAGTGAGAGTCATGTGGCTGATGAACCTGAAGTGGGAGGATTCCTTATAAAAGACGCACTGACTTACTGAACTTGACAGTCCACTCTGTTGCAGGTATGGATGATCTGGAAAACAGCTCTTCAGGTAGGGACGCTTCTCCTCAGATTATTTAGTGACTGAGAAACATTAGTATGTTATCACATGGTGATTTTGAGCTGTTAATGAATTTACATGTTTTTCCTGATGGATGTTCATTGTTAGAATGAAGGGATGCTGAGATAGTATTTCAATAGTTAAGTAGGATTCTGTGTTATCTGCTGCAGGATTCTTTAGTTTATCCAAACAAAGTGTTTTTGGAGCTTTGTTGAAAGTAAAACTGAAGGGAATCCCTGATCTTCAGGATATAAAGCTACAACTGCTTTGGTCAGCTCACCAGGTTTATATACAAACAGTTGCTGATGACACAAATGAAACATCAACAGACACCGCCTAAACTATTCTATCAAAGAGGGTGGAGTTGATAAACTGCAGACAGTCAATGCAATAGAGCACAGGTCAACAGCTCAGCACAGATTGCATTGTCTGACATGACTCCACAGGTGAATCACCTCTGAAACAGTTTAACACCCCTGAGCCTTCACGAAGGAGGACTGTTGTAGCCTCGGGCTTAGCTAGCTGTTCCTAATAAACTGGACTCTCAAGGTCAAATGTAGCTCACATTTGCACTGTTCCATTTTTGGACTGAATCTGTCACTGAATTTGTGGCCACAGTCTCTGTGTATTTAGCCTCTGATTTACCTAGTGGCTCATTGCTCAGTCAGAGTCCGGACTGAACCTGCAGGTTTCATCCATCCATTTGATTTTCCAGTGCTGATAACTCAGAGTCTGAGACATGACCCAGTGTTTGTTTAATGTGACAGATGTTTCCACAGGTGACAAGAAACACCTGGACCCATTAACAGAGCCGCAGACCACAGAGGATACACAGCAGTCATCATCAGCCGATGGAACAGACCCACAGGTTAGCTGACGGATGTAATGAGTTTACACTCAGGCACCACATTCTCATATTAAAATGGGTTTTAATGTTTTCATTTCTGTGGGAAGTGACAGAGGCAGCTTCATTTCACAGACATTTAGAACCAGTTACAGTTTCAACACATACACAAACATCTTTTCCCAGACCTTGTATCTGATCTGAGCTCTCTGTCTCTCTCCACAGGCTGCAGACTCAGAGACTCAGAAGAGTTCACAGTTCTCCAACAGTGACGAGGAAAAACCCTCACAGGAGGATCTGAAAGTCAGTCAGCTGTCTCCCTCTCCTCCTCAGAGTGACACCACTGAAGCAAAGGTAAGAATAGAGACAGGTAAATGTCATTTCTATTGACTGATATGTATGAAATCAAAAAAGAAAGAAAGAGGAAACCTTCATCAAAAACTCTTTTTAAAACAAACTGTAGAAAAATGACCAGGCAACACAAGAACTTATCAAGAGATAATCAGTGTTATTCACCTCACCTGTGAGTCGTCATAATGTTTTAGTCAGTTCTAGTTATATTTTAAGGTAGTGAGTTCAAGGACTCAACTCTCACTTCAACACATCTCCAGAGTTAATTTCTCAGTCTGTTTCTCTTCATTCAAAGTTCTCTGTTCAACCCAGACTTTCTGGGTGTCCACAGTAACTCTGAACTATTTGACTTTCTTCATTCTCAGTCAGAATATTAAAGGTTTGTCAGACTGAGACTCTGACTGGCTCAATGGGCAGTGATCACTACATCAGTGTTGTGTTGCAGAGACAACACTGCCACCTTGAGCTGCAGAAGTGAACAGTACTGAATCTCAGTAAGATGGGAAATGACTGAGGTCTGATGCTCACACCTCCTCAGTCCTGACAACATGTAGTGTGGGCCTGTGTGTTTAAATTATTAGTTTAATTCAATGAATCCAAATTTAGAACATACAGATGTGGTTTGTGGGTGAAACTGATCTTTCTACATTTTTCTACATTGTGATTTGTTAAACACAACAGTGCTTCCAAAGTGTGTATGTTATCAACACCACATTAAAAGAAACACACACCAATGAGTTCAAACCACACCACTGTTTACTTACATATCTCAAGTCTCCAGCCAAACAGCTGTGAGTTTGACAAATGAATGAACTAACTCGTTGATGTTTTGTGCTTCAGATTCCAGCAAACATGAAACCAGAGGAACTGACTGCGAGGCTTCAGGAACTGCAGGGGCTTATACCAGAGGATTGTATGAAGGGTATGTACAGTCATTGTTTCAATTTAATGTGTTTTTTTCCCTGAAATATTTATTATCAAATGCTTCATCATCACGTGTCATCAGATTTCAACAGATGTGTAACTCATGAACAAATAACGTCTGTTCTATGTGTAGCTGCAGAACGTTTGGTGAAGGACTACGATACAAAGATCCCAGGAGATTCAGAACATCTCTCACAGTTCTTCACTTGTTTGAAGGACTTCATGGAGTCAAACCAGAAATCTGACAAAGGTTTTTAATCATTATTTTTAACTCTACTATAGTTTACAACAGACATTAATTCTCTAACATCGCCCTCTCAGAAACAGAAGTGTCTGTTCTCACAGGACAAACTGGAGATTGTGTTTTCATTTAGTCAGCAGCTGTTGTTTCTGTGTTGTCAGTGTTAGAGGTTTCTGTCAGTCCACACTGACCTGAAGGTGTTTTACTGTAGACTGCCACAGTCCATATCCACACTGTTTCTCTGCCTGTCCCACAGGAACATGAAAAGACCACTGAGACCGATTTCTCTTTCTCTGCCAATAACATGTGGTCAGAGACCTTTGAGTTTCAGTCATTTCAAACTTCAGTAACATGATTAACCTTATCAACAGGTAAAACAGAGTATGTCACACATCAATTTACATGAAGGAAAAACAAAGTATGTAACAATCTGATGAATTTACATAAAATCCAGGCTTAAATATATATATATAAGACCCCATGACAAAATAAGCCACCACCTTTGACAGAGGACTAAATACACAAAAACACATGCAAGAAAAACTAAAACTCTCCATGGTGCATAATGAGCTGTTGACCTGGACAAAGTAGAACAGGTGTAAACAGGTGTTTCAAACTGTTTGATGTGAACCTCAGGAGGTTTACAGTCTGTACAGATCCTCAGACCTGTGGACTGAATAGAAAAAACAGAGGAAATGCCGTCCAGGAACTGATGCAGCTGTCAGTGAGAGTCATGTGGCTGATGAACCTGAAGTGGGAGGATTCCTTATAAAAGACGCACTGACTTACTGAACTTGACAGTCCACTCTGTTGCAGGTATGGATGATCTGGAAAACAGCTCTTCAGGTAGGGACGCTTCTCCTCAGATTATTTAGTGACTGAGAAACATTAGTATGTTATCACATGGTGATTTTGAGCTGTTAATGAATTTACATGTTTTTCCTGATGGATGTTCATTGTTAGAATGAAGGGATGCTGAGATAGTATTTCAATAGTTAAGTAGGATTCTGTGTTATCTGCTGCAGGATTCTTTAGTTTATCCAAACAAAGTGTTTTTGGAGCTTTGTTGAAAGTAAAACTGAAGGGAATCCCTGATCTTCAGGATATAAAGCTACAACTGCTTTGGTCAGCTCACCAGGTTTATATACAAACAGTTGCTGATGACACAAATGAAACATCAACAGACACCGCCTAAACTATTCTATCAAAGAGGGTGGAGTTGATAAACTGCAGACAGTCAATGCAATAGAGCACAGGTCAACAGCTCAGCACAGATTGCATTGTCTGACATGACTCCACAGGTGAATCACCTCTGAAACAGTTTAACACCCCTGAGCCTTCACGAAGGAGGACTGTTGTAGCCTCGGGCTTAGCTAGCTGTTCCTAATAAACTGGACTCTCAAGGTCAAATGTAGCTCACATTTGCACTGTTCCATTTTTGGACTGAATCTGTCACTGAATTTGTGGCCACAGTCTCTGTGTATTTAGCCTCTGATTTACCTAGTGGCTCATTGCTCAGTCAGAGTCCGGACTGAACCTGCAGGTTTCATCCATCCATTTGATTTTCCAGTGCTGATAACTCAGAGTCTGAGACATGACCCAGTGTTTGTTTAATGTGACAGATGTTTCCACAGGTGACAAGAAACACCTGGACCCATTAACAGAGCCGCAGACCACAGAGGATACACAGCAGTCATCATCAGCCGATGGAACAGACCCACAGGTTAGCTGACGGATGTAATGAGTTTACACTCAGGCACCACATTCTCATATTAAAATGGGTTTTAATGTTTTCATTTCTGTGGGAAGTGACAGAGGCAGCTTCATTTCACAGACATTTAGAACCAGTTACAGTTTCAACACATACACAAACATCTTTTCCCAGACCTTGTATCTGATCTGAGCTCTCTGTCTCTCTCCACAGGCTGCAGACTCAGAGACTCAGAAGAGTTCACAGTTCTCCAACAGTGACGAGGAAAAACCCTCACAGGAGGATCTGAAAGTCAGTCAGCTGTCTCCCTCTCCTCCTCAGAGTGACACCACTGAAGCAAAGGTAAGAATAGAGACAGGTAAATGTCATTTCTATTGACTGATATGTATGAAATCAAAAAAAGAAAGAAAGAGGAAACCTTCATCAAAAACTCTTTTTAAAACAAACTGTAGAAAAATGACCAGGCAACACAAGAACTTATCAAGAGATAATCAGTGTTATTCACCTCACCTGTGAGTCGTCATAATGTTTTAGTCAGTTCTAGTTATATTTTAAGGTAGTGAGTTCAAGGACTCAACTCTCACTTCAACACATCTCCAGAGTTAATTTCTCAGTCTGTTTCTCTTCATTCAAAGTTCTCTGTTCAACCCAGACTTTCTGGGTGTCCACAGTAACTCTGAACTATTTGACTTTCTTCATTCTCAGTCAGAATATTAAAGGTTTGTCAGACTGAGACTCTGACTGGCTCAATGGGCAGTGATCACTACATCAGTGTTGTGTTGCAGAGACAACACTGCCACCTTGAGCTGCAGAAGTGAACAGTACTGAATCTCAGTAAGATGGGAAATGACTGAGGTCTGATGCTCACACCTCCTCAGTCCTGACAACATGTAGTGTGGGCCTGTGTGTTTAAATTATTAGTTTAATTCAATGAATCCAAATTTAGAACATACAGATGTGGTTTGTGGGTGAAACTGATCTTTCTACATTTTTCTACATTGTGATTTGTTAAACACAACAGTGCTTCCAAAGTGTGTATGTTATCAACACCACATTAAAAGAAACACACACCAATGAGTTCAAACCACACCACTGTTTACTTACATATCTCAAGTCTCCAGCCAAACAGCTGTGAGTTTGACAAATGAATGAACTAACTCGTTGATGTTTTGTGCTTCAGATTCCAGCAAACATGAAACCAGAGGAACTGACTGCGAGGCTTCAGGAACTGCAGGGGCTTATACCAGAGGATTGTATGAAGGGTATGTACAGTCATTGTTTCAATTTAATGTGTTTTTTTCCCTGAAATATTTATTATCAAATGCTTCATCATCACGTGTCATCAGATTTCAACAGATGTGTAACTCATGAACAAATAACGTCTGTTCTATGTGTAGCTGCAGAACGTTTGGTGAAGGACTACGATACAAAGATCCCAGGAGATTCAGAACATCTCTCACAGTTCTTCACTTGTTTGAAGGACTTCATGGAGTCAAACCAGAAATCTGACAAAGGTTTTTAATCATTATTTTTAACTCTACTATAGTTTACAACAGACATTAATTCTCTAACATCGCCCTCTCAGAAACAGAAGTGTCTGTTCTCACAGGACAAACTGGAGATTGTGTTTTCATTTAGTCAGCAGCTGTTGTTTCTGTGTTGTCAGTGTTAGAGGTTTCTGTCAGTCCACACTGACCTGAAGGTGTTTTACTGTAGACTGCCACAGTCCATATCCACACTGTTTCTCTGCCTGTCCCACAGGAACATGAAAAGACCACTGAGACCGATTTCTCTTTCTCTGCCAATAACATGTGGTCAGAGACCTTTGAGTTTCAGTCATTTCAAACTTCAGTAACATGATTAACCTTATCAACAGGTAAAACAGAGTATGTCACACATCAATTTACATGAAGGAAAAACAAAGTATGTAACAATCTGATGAATTTACATAAAATCCAGGCTTAAATATATATATATAAGACCCCATGACAAAATAAGCCACCACCTTTGACAGAGGACTAAATACACAAAAACACATGCAAGAAAAACTAAAACTCTCCATGGTGCATAATGAGCTGTTGACCTGGACAAAGTAGAACAGGTGTAAACAGGTGTTTCAAACTGTTTGATGTGAACCTCAGGAGGTTTACAGTCTGTACAGATCCTCAGACCTGTGGACTGAATAGAAAAAACAGAGGAAATGCCGTCCAGGAACTGATGCAGCTGTCAGTGAGAGTCATGTGGCTGATGAACCTGAAGTGGGAGGATTCCTTATAAAAGACGCACTGACTTACTGAACTTGACAGTCCACTCTGTTGCAGGTATGGATGATCTGGAAAACAGCTCTTCAGGTAGGGACGCTTCTCCTCAGATTATTTAGTGACTGAGAAACATTAGTATGTTATCACATGGTGATTTTGAGCTGTTAATGAATTTACATGTTTTTCCTGATGGATGTTCATTGTTAGAATGAAGGGATGCTGAGATAGTATTTCAATAGTTAAGTAGGATTCTGTGTTATCTGCTGCAGGATTCTTTAGTTTATCCAAACAAAGTGTTTTTGGAGCTTTGTTGAAAGTAAAACTGAAGGGAATCCCTGATCTTCAGGATATAAAGCTACAACTGCTTTGGTCAGCTCACCAGGTTTATATACAAACAGTTGCTGATGACACAAATGAAACATCAACAGACACCGCCTAAACTATTCTATCAAAGAGGGTGGAGTTGATAAACTGCAGACAGTCAATGCAATAGAGCACAGGTCAACAGCTCAGCACAGATTGCATTGTCTGACATGACTCCACAGGTGAATCACCTCTGAAACAGTTTAACACCCCTGAGCCTTCACGAAGGAGGACTGTTGTAGCCTCGGGCTTAGCTAGCTGTTCCTAATAAACTGGACTCTCAAGGTCAAATGTAGCTCACATTTGCACTG
Organism: Lates calcarifer; assembly: GCF_001640805.2. Taxonomy (NCBI): domain Eukaryota; kingdom Metazoa; phylum Chordata; class Actinopteri; family Centropomidae; genus Lates; species Lates calcarifer. The sequence goes on from NW_026117523.1 coordinate 480,536, forward strand.
TTCCATTTTTGGACTGAATCTGTCACTGAATTTGTGGCCACAGTCTCTGTGTATTTAGCCTCTGATTTACCTAGTGGCTCATTGCTCAGTCAGAGTCCGGACTGAACCTGCAGGTTTCATCCATCCATTTGATTTTCCAGTGCTGATAACTCAGAGTCTGAGACATGACCCAGTGTTTGTTTAATGTGACAGATGTTTCCACAGGTGACAAGAAACACCTGGACCCATTAACAGAGCCGCAGACCACAGAGGATACACAGCAGTCATCATCAGCCGATGGAACAGACCCACAGGTTAGCTGACGGATGTAATGAGTTTACACTCAGGCACCACATTCTCATATTAAAATGGGTTTTAATGTTTTCATTTCTGTGGGAAGTGACAGAGGCAGCTTCATTTCACAGACATTTAGAACCAGTTACAGTTTCAACACATACACAAACATCTTTTCCCAGACCTTGTATCTGATCTGAGCTCTCTGTCTCTCTCCACAGGCTGCAGACTCAGAGACTCAGAAGAGTTCACAGTTCTCCAACAGTGACGAGGAAAAACCCTCACAGGAGGATCTGAAAGTCAGTCAGCTGTCTCCCTCTCCTCCTCAGAGTGACACCACTGAAGCAAAGGTAAGAATAGAGACAGGTAAATGTCATTTCTATTGACTGATTTGTATGAAATCAAAAAAAGAAAGAAAGAGGAAACCTTCATCAAAAACTCTTTTTAAAACAAACTGTAGAAAAATGACCAGGCAACACAAGAACTTATCAAGAGATAATCAGTGTTATTCACCTCACCTGTGAGTCGTCATAATGTTTTAGTCAGTTCTAGTTATATTTTAAGGTAGTGAGTTCAAGGACTCAACTCTCACTTCAACACATCTCCAGAGTTAATTTCTCAGTCTGTTTCTCTTCATTCAAAGTTCTCTGTTCAACCCAGACTTTCTGGGTGTCCACAGTAACTCTGAACTATTTGACTTTCTTCATTCTCAGTCAGAATATTAAAGGTTTGTCAGACTGAGACTCTGACTGGCTCAATGGGCAGTGATCACTACATCAGTGTTGTGTTGCAGAGACAACACTGCCACCTTGAGCTGCAGAAGTGAACAGTACTGAATCTCAGTAAGATGGGAAATGACTGAGGTCTGATGCTCACACCTCCTCAGTCCTGACAACATGTAGTGTGGGCCTGTGTGTTTAAATTATTAGTTTAATTCAATGAATCCAAATTTAGAACATACAGATGTGGTTTGTGGGTGAAACTGATCTTTCTACATTTTTCTACATTGTGATTTGTTAAACACAACAGTGCTTCCAAAGTGTGTATGTTATCAACACCACATTAAAAGAAACACACACCAATGAGTTCAAACCACACCACTGTTTACTTACATATCTCAAGTCTCCAGCCAAACAGCTGTGAGTTTGACAAATGAATGAACTAACTCGTTGATGTTTTGTGCTTCAGATTCCAGCAAACATGAAACCAGAGGAACTGACTGCGAGGCTTCAGGAACTGCAGGGGCTTATACCAGAGGATTGTATGAAGGGTATGTACAGTCATTGTTTCAATTTAATGTGTTTTTTTCCCTGAAATATTTATTATCAAATGCTTCATCATCACGTGTCATCAGATTTCAACAGATGTGTAACTCATGAACAAATAACGTCTGTTCTATGTGTAGCTGCAGAACGTTTGGTGAAGGACTACGATACAAAGATCCCAGGAGATTCAGAACATCTCTCACAGTTCTTCACTTGTTTGAAGGACTTCATGGAGTCAAACCAGAAATCTGACAAAGGTTTTTAATCATTATTTTTAACTCTACTATAGTTTACAACAGACATTAATTCTCTAACATCGCCCTCTCAGAAACAGAAGTGTCTGTTCTCACAGGACAAACTGGAGATTGTGTTTTCATTTAGTCAGCAGCTGTTGTTTCTGTGTTGTCAGTGTTAGAGGTTTCTGTCAGTCCACACTGACCTGAAGGTGTTTTACTGTAGACTGCCACAGTCCATATCCACACTGTTTCTCTGCCTGTCCCACAGGAACATGAAAAGACCACTGAGACCGATTTCTCTTTCTCTGCCAATAACATGTGGTCAGAGACCTTTGAGTTTCAGTCATTTCAAACTTCAGTAACATGATTAACCTTATCAACAGGTAAAACAGAGTATGTCACACATCAATTTACATGAAGGAAAAACAAAGTATGTAACAATCTGATGAATTTACATAAAATCCAGGCTTAAATATATATATATAAGACCCCATGACAAAATAAGCCACCACCTTTGACAGAGGACTAAATACACAAAAACACATGCAAGAAAAACTAAAACTCTCCATGGTGCATAATGAGCTGTTGACCTGGACAAAGTAGAACAGGTGTAAACAGGTGTTTCAAACTGTTTGATGTGAACCTCAGGAGGTTTACAGTCTGTACAGATCCTCAGACCTGTGGACTGAATAGAAAAACAGAGGAAATGCCGTCCAGGAACTGATGCAGCTGTCAGTGAGAGTCATGTGGCTGATGAACCTGAAGTGGGAGGATTCCTTATAAAAGACGCACTGACTTACTGAACTTGACAGTCCACTCTGTTGCAGGTATGGATGATCTGGAAAACAGCTCTTCAGGTAGGGACGCTTCTCCTCAGATTATTTAGTGACTGAGAAACATTAGTATGTTATCACATGGTGATTTTGAGCTGTTAATGAATTTACATGTTTTTCCTGATGGATGTTCATTGTTAGAATGAAGGGATGCTGAGATAGTATTTCAATAGTTAAGTAGGATTCTGTGTTATCTGCTGCAGGATTCTTTAGTTTATCCAAACAAAGTGTTTTTGGAGCTTTGTTGAAAGTAAAACTGAAGGGAATCCCTGATCTTCAGGATATAAAGCTACAACTGCTTTGGTCAGCTCACCAGGTTTATATACAAACAGTTGCTGATGACACAAATGAAACATCAACAGACACCGCCTAAACTATTCTATCAAAGAGGGTGGAGTTGATAAACTGCAGACAGTCAATGCAATAGAGCACAGGTCAACAGCTCAGCACAGATTGCATTGTCTGACATGACTCCACAGGTGAATCACCTCTGAAACAGTTTAACACCCCTGAGCCTTCACGAAGGAGGACTGTTGTAGCCTCGGGCTTAGCTAGCTGTTCCTAATAAACTGGACTCTCAAGGTCAAATGTAGCTCACATTTGCACTGTTCCATTTTTGGACTGAATCTGTCACTGAATTTGTGGCCACAGTCTCTGTGTATTTAGCCTCTGATTTACCTAGTGGCTCATTGCTCAGTCAGAGTCCGGACTGAACCTGCAGGTTTCATCCATCCATTTGATTTTCCAGTGCTGATAACTCAGAGTCTGAGACATGACCCAGTGTTTGTTTAATGTGACAGATGTTTCCACAGGTGACAAGAAACACCTGGACCCATTAACAGAGCCGCAGACCACAGAGGATACACAGCAGTCATCATCAGCCGATGGAACAGACCCACAGGTTAGCTGACGGATGTAATGAGTTTACACTCAGGCACCACATTCTCATATTAAAATGGGTTTTAATGTTTTCATTTCTGTGGGAAGTGACAGAGGCAGCTTCATTTCACAGACATTTAGAACCAGTTACAGTTTCAACACATACACAAACATCTTTTCCCAGACCTTGTATCTGATCTGAGCTCTCTGTCTCTCTCCACAGGCTGCAGACTCAGAGACTCAGAAGAGTTCACAGTTCTCCAACAGTGACGAGGAAAAACCCTCACAGGAGGATCTGAAAGTCAGTCAGCTGTCTCCCTCTCCTCCTCAGAGTGACACCACTGAAGCAAAGGTAAGAATAGAGACAGGTAAATGTCATTTCTATTGACTGATATGTATGAAATCAAAAAAAGAAAGAAAGAGGAAACCTTCATCAAAAACTCTTTTAAAAACAAACTGTAGAAAAATGACCAGGCAACACAAGAACTTATCAAGAGATAATCAGTGTTATTCACCTCACCTGTGAGTCGTCATAATGTTTTAGTCAGTTCTAGTTATATTTTAAGGTAGTGAGTTCAAGGACTCAACTCTCACTTCAACACATCTCCAGAGTTAATTTCTCAGTCTGTTTCTCTTCATTCAAAGTTCTCTGTTCAACCCAGACTTTCTGGGTGTCCACAGTAACTCTGAACTATTTGACTTTCTTCATTCTCAGTCAGAATATTAAAGGTTTGTCAGACTGAGACTCTGACTGGCTCAATGGGCAGTGATCACTACATCAGTGTTGTGTTGCAGAGACAACACTGCCACCTTGAGCTGCAGAAGTGAACAGTACTGAATCTCAGTAAGATGGGAAATGACTGAGGTCTGATGCTCACACCTCCTCAGTCCTGACAACATGTAGTGTGGGCCTGTGTGTTTAAATTATTAGTTTAATTCAATGAATCCAAATTTAGAACATACAGATGTGGTTTGTGGGTGAAACTGATCTTTCTACATTTTTCTACATTGTGATTTGTTAAACACAACAGTGCTTCCAAAGTGTGTATGTTATCAACACCACATTAAAAGAAACACACACCAATGAGTTCAAACCACACCACTGTTTACTTACATATCTCAAGTCTCCAGCCAAACAGCTGTGAGTTTGACAAATGAATGAACTAACTCGTTGATGTTTTGTGCTTCAGATTCCAGCAAACATGAAACCAGAGGAACTGACTGCGAGGCTTCAGGAACTGCAGGGGCTTATACCAGAGGATTGTATGAAGGGTATGTACAGTCATTGTTTCAATTTAATGTGTTTTTTTCCCTGAAATATTTATTATCAAATGCTTCATCATCACGTGTCATCAGATTTCAACAGATGTGTAACTCATGAACAAATAACGTCTGTTCTATGTGTAGCTGCAGAACGTTTGGTGAAGGACTACGATACAAAGATCCCAGGAGATTCAGAACATCTCTCACAGTTCTTCACTTGTTTGAAGGACTTCATGGAGTCAAACCAGAAATCTGACAAAGGTTTTTAATCATTATTTTTAACTCTACTATAGTTTACAACAGACATTAATTCTCTAACATCGCCCTCTCAGAAACAGAAGTGTCTGTTCTCACAGGACAAACTGGAGATTGTGTTTTCATTTAGTCAGCAGCTGTTGTTTCTGTGTTGTCAGTGTTAGAGGTTTCTGTCAGTCCACACTGACCTGAAGGTGTTTTACTGTAGACTGCCACAGTCCATATCCACACTGTTTCTCTGCCTGTCCCACAGGAACATGAAAAGACCACTGAGACCGATTTCTCTTTCTCTGCCAATAACATGTGGTCAGAGACCTTTGAGTTTCAGTCATTTCAAACTTCAGTAACATGATTAACCTTATCAACAGGTAAAACAGAGTATGTCACACATCAATTTACATGAAGGAAAAACAAAGTATGTAACAATCTGATGAATTTACATAAAATCCAGGCTTAAATATATATATATAAGACCCCATGACAAAATAAGCCACCACCTTTGACAGAGGACTAAATACACAAAAACACATGCAAGAAAAACTAAAACTCTCCATGGTGCATAATGAGCTGTTGACCTGGACAAAGTAGAACAGGTGTAAACAGGTGTTTCAAACTGTTTGATGTGAACCTCAGGAGGTTTACAGTCTGTACAGATCCTCAGACCTGTGGACTGAATAGAAAAAACAGAGGAAATGCCGTCCAGGAACTGATGCAGCTGTCAGTGAGAGTCATGTGGCTGATGAACCTGAAGTGGGAGGATTCCTTATAAAAGACGCACTGACTTACTGAACTTGACAGTCCACTCTGTTGCAGGTATGGATGATCTGGAAAACAGCTCTTCAGGTAGGGACGCTTCTCCTCAGATTATTTAGTGACTGAGAAACATTAGTATGTTATCACATGGTGATTTTGAGCTGTTAATGAATTTACATGTTTTTCCTGATGGATGTTCATTGTTAGAATGAAGGGATGCTGAGATAGTATTTCAATAGTTAAGTAGGATTCTGTGTTATCTGCTGCAGGATTCTTTAGTTTATCCAAACAAAGTGTTTTTGGAGCTTTGTTGAAAGTAAAACTGAAGGGAATCCCTGATCTTCAGGATATAAAGCTACAACTGCTTTGGTCAGCTCACCAGGTTTATATACAAACAGTTGCTGATGACACAAATGAAACATCAACAGACACCGCCTAAACTATTCTATCAAAGAGGGTGGAGTTGATAAACTGCAGACAGTCAATGCAATAGAGCACAGGTCAACAGCTCAGCACAGATTGCATTGTCTGACATGACTCCACAGGTGAATCACCTCTGAAACAGTTTAACACCCCTGAGCCTTCACGAAGGAGGACTGTTGTAGCCTCGGGCTTAGCTAGCTGTTCCTAATAAACTGGACTCTCAAGGTCAAATGTAGCTCACATTTGCACTGTTCCATTTTTGGACTGAATCTGTCACTGAATTTGTGGCCACAGTCTCTGTGTATTTAGCCTCTGATTTACCTAGTGGCTCATTGCTCAGTCAGAGTCCGGACTGAACCTGCAGGTTTCATCCATCCATTTGATTTTCCAGTGCTGATAACTCAGAGTCTGAGACATGACCCAGTGTTTGTTTAATGTGACAGATGTTTCCACAGGTGACAAGAAACACCTGGACCCATTAACAGAGCCGCAGACCACAGAGGATACACAGCAGTCATCATCAGCCGATGGAACAGACCCACAGGTTAGCTGACGGATGTAATGAGTTTACACTCAGGCACCACATTCTCATATTAAAATGGGTTTTAATGTTTTCATTTCTGTGGGAAGTGACAGAGGCAGCTTCATTTCACAGACATTTAGAACCAGTTGCAGTTTCAACACATACACAAACATCTTTTGCCAGACCTTGTATCTGATCTGAGCTCTCTGTCTCTTTCCACAGGCTGCAGACTCAGAGACTCAGAGATCCTCACAGGGAGACTCTCAGGATTCTGGACAGAAGACAAAGGGGATTTTAAAGTCACTCTTCTCTTGGTTATTGCCAAAATCTTCACGTCATGTGAACAGATCTGATGACGCGCAGGAGGTAAAATGATCCTTCTTTAGAGAGGTATTCTCACTACTGTGGGGCAGCTTTGTCTCCTGTTCTCTGTTTCCTTCAGTTTCTAGCAGAGGCAGCAGCTTCTCCACATGGATGTCGTCCACCTGATGCAGCAGCAACCGCTGTACCAGGTGGAGGTGCTGGTTCAGGACAAATGCAGGCCTTAGAGTCAGTGTTGTGGAGAAAACTGTGTTGAACAGTTATTCCATGTTTCCAAATGTTTCCTTGAATCTGATCTGAGCTCTCTGTCTCTCTCCACAGGCTGCAGACTCAGAGACTCAGAGATCCTCACAGGGAGACTCTCAGAATTCTGGACAGAAGAGTTCACAGTTCTCCAACAGTGACGAGGAAAAACCCTCACAGGAGGATCTGAAAGTCAGTCAGCTGTCTCCCTCTCCTCCTCAGAGTGACACCACTGAAGCAAAGGTAAGAATAGAGACAGGTAAATGTCATTTCTATTGACTGATTTGTATGAAATCAAAAAAAAAGAAAGAAAGAAAAAAAGAGGAAACCTTCATCAAAAACTCTTTTTAAAACAAACTGTAGAAAAATGACCAGGCAACACAAGAACTTATCAAGAGATAATCAGTGTTATTCACCTCACCTGTGAGTCGTCATAATGTTTTAGTCAGTTCTAGTTATATTTTAAGGTAGTGAGTTCAAGGACTCAACTCTCACTTCAACACATCTCCAGAGTTAATTTCTCAGTCTGTTTCTCTTCATTCAAAGTTCTCTGTTCAACCCAGACTTTCTGGGTGTCCACAGTAACTCTGAACTATTTGACTTTCTTCATTCTCAGTCAGAATATTAAAGGTTTGTCAGACTGAGACTCTGACTGGCTCAATGGGCAGTGATCACTACATCAGTGTTGTGTTGCAGAGACAACACTGCCACCTTGAGCTGCAGAAGTGAACAGTACTGAATCTCAGTAAGATGGGAAATGACTGAGGTCTGATGCTCACACCTCCTCAGTCCTGACAACATGTAGTGTGGGCCTGTGTGTTTAAATTATTAGTTTAATTCAATGAATCCAAATTTAGAACATACAGATGTGGTTTGTGGGTGAAACTGATCTTTCTACATTTTTCTACATTGTGATTTGTTAAACACAACAGTGCTTCCAAAGTGTGTATGTTATCAACACCACATTAAAAGAAACACACACCAATGAGTTCAAACCACACCACTGTTTACTTACATATCTCAAGTCTCCAGCCAAACAGCTGTGAGTTTGACAAATGAATGAACTAACTCGTTGATGTTTTGTGCTTCAGATTCCAGCAAACATGAAACCAGAGGAACTGACTGCGAGGCTTCAGGAACTGCAGGGGCTTATACCAGAGGATTGTATGAAGGGTATGTACAGTCATTGTTTCAATTTAATGTGTTTTTTTCCCTGAAATATTTATTATCAAATGCTTCATCATCACGTGTCATCAGATTTCAACAGATGTGTAACTCATGAACAAATAACGTCTGTTCTATGTGTAGCTGCAGAACGTTTGGTGAAGGACTACGATACAAAGATCCCAGGAGATTCAGAACATCTCTCACAGTTCTTCACTTGTTTGAAGGACTTCATGGAGTCAAACCAGAAATCTGACAAAGGTTTTTAATCATTATTTTTAACTCTACTATAGTTTACAACAGACATTAATTCTCTAACATCGCCCTCTCAGAAACAGAAGTGTCTGTTCTCACAGGACAAACTGGAGATTGTGTTTTCATTTAGTCAGCAGCTGTTGTTTCTGTGTTGTCAGTGTTAGAGGTTTCTGTCAGTCCACACTGACCTGAAGGTGTTTTACTGTAGACTGCCACAGTCCATATCCACACTGTTTCTCTGCCTGTCCCACAGGAACATGAAAAGACCACTGAGACCGATTTCTCTTTCTCTGCCAATAACATGTGGTCAGAGACCTTTGAGTTTCAGTCATTTCAAACTTCAGTAACATGATTAACCTCATCAGATTCAAAAAGGGACATGGAAGGATTCAGACTGAGGAAAATACTATTGAACCCCAACCTCATCCTTTTTGGCATCGCATTTGTATTTCTCATGGACATCAGCTCCATATGTTCTGACATAAAACAATAATGTCTTTTGGCCTCAGCTGTCCAAGATCATCCTGGGACTGCTAACAAACAGACAGCATTTTCTAAAACAATGCTTCTCTAACAGTACACATGTATCCAATCTACATTTGTTTAAAGGTTTGTTTACTTTTCTAATAAAATATTAGGAAAGAAACACAAGAGAACTCATCTAGAAAAGTCTGGGAAACCCAATCAACAAGGTGAGTGTCACTCTCAGGTGACTTCATTTAGCTTTTTATGAATGTATGTTAACAGTGTGTTTGTCTTTCAGTAAAGAACAGAGCATTGTGGTATCCAGTCACAGTGAAAGTCTTCTGTGAAGTTACTGGACAAACCTTTGGCGCTCATGAGACGATACTGCAGCAGGTGAAGAAAAAAGGCTTGACATCAACACAGGTGAAGATCACCACAGACCTGCAGGAATGTGACGTCATCATCGTCTTCTGTCCAATCGTATCTCGTGCTGGATCAGATGTGAAGGCAGCCACGAGAAATATGTCAGGTAAATTAATCTGTTCACCTGTTCCAGGTCAGTGCAGGAACCAAACTCTACAGGTCATGATTTAACTCAGTAACAGGTGTGTTTGTTTTTGACTTGGCTGACGATAACAGCTGGTGACAGCAGAGGAGGAGAATAAAGAGTCAAGACAGGACAGGTGATCTATCCACCACTGGACTCCAGGGAAGGGAAGATAGTGAGTTAGTAACATGTATTTATGGGATATGAATCTATGCTGGCAGAGAGAGAGAGAGAGTCCTTGTTAGAGGTTGTCCTTGCTACCTGCATCTTTGTTACCTGTGTTTTATTGTTATCTGTAACAAGCTGTACCTTCTGTTCCTGACAGGAAGTCCAGCTCTGACCTGTACCTCCTGTTCCTCTCTTCTCTCTGCAGGTAGTAAACCTATCATCCTGGTTCTGATGCATCACACCCGCAAACCAGATCATTCAACCGGGGGAAAGATGTGGTCTGAAACCTTTCCAGGAATCGTGTTGGAGGTTAATGTTCTCTACCACGAGACTGAGAGTGGATTACTGACATGTTCAGAAAATGATAAGGCCATCAAAAAAATACGAAAAGAGCTGAAGAAACACCAGGTGTTGAGACTTTGACTTTCCGTTAGTGGTTTTCATTCCTGAAATTTGAACAAGGGCAACAATCAAATACTTTAATCAGAGAGATCAATGGATCAATAAGTTATATTATATATTAAATATACATTACCAGTCAAAAGTGTGGACACCTTTTCATTTTCTACTTTTTATCACTTTCTACATTGTAGATTAATATTGAAGACATCGAAACTATGACAGAACACATATGGGATTATGTAGTGAACAAAAAAGTGTTTAACAAACCAGAATATGTTTTAGACTCTTTAAAGACGCCACTTTTTGCTTTGATGACAGCTTTACACTCCTTTAGCATCAATCTCTAAAATATCTTGTAGATACATAAAATAAAAATGCCTTGAATGAGTAGAATAAAAAGTTGATTATAAATCTTGGATGTGATATAACGTAATTATGACCAAAAGTAAAAAATGACGACAGTGAGAGTGTTTGTCTATAAATACAACAGCAGAAGCTGAGCAGCAGATGTGGACACTGAGCTGTGTTTAGGTTCACCTCTTTCTGAATGACCTCAGACACATGTTTAATAATTGTACTGATCAGATCACACACAGTAAACTGACTGTCAGAGATCTGAGAGGAGGTCATTTCCTGTTTGTTAAACATGGTGAACATGTTAGATGTGATAATGTCATAAATAAAATGTTACAAAGCCACAACCAGTTTGTATCTCATCACCATCTTTAATGCCTCCCATGAGTTTATAGTACCACACCCTAACCCTAACCACCCTCAGTGATAAGATCCAGCTGATAATCCAGACCTTCCATCTCCATGGCTCCTTGTTCTTCTCTTATCTTTAGTCACAACTGTCTCATTCAGTTTCTACACTAAACTGGGTCAAAGTATTAGTGGATATTTCACACCTCAAATTAAATACACCAGACAGTTCAGAAAACACAGACTCTGCTGTGAAGTGATGTTTAGCTGCACTGAACAACCCTGTCTCCTCAAAGGACTGTTAGACACAACTGAAACAGCACATATGTTTGATTGGAAACACCACCTCTGTTATTATTGATAGGGTGATCAATGAACAGATGTGTCCAGCTGCAGACGACCTTTCTGTACTATACTGTTTCAGTGTTGTTGTAGGTGATGTGTTTCAGCAGAGGACAGGAACTGTTGGTGGCTCCATTGTGCCAATAAAACAAGAGAAAATGATACTGTAGATCTTGTATTTTATCAGTATTTTAAAGAGTCAGGACCAGCTTCAGACTCTGTGTCTCTGTTGGAATCAGCAGCTGCTGTAGAACTGAACTCAAACCCATTGAAGCTGAAACCCAGAGCACAGGTGACTGAATGAGTCCCAGAGGGCAGCACCTCTTCTTCTTCTGTCATGGACAGAGGTCCAGCTCAGTCTGATCCTCTGACAGGATCAAAATACCTGAACCAGGACACAGACTGAGGCTTCATCCAGCTGTTAACCTCATTAACAGTTCCTCATGTCGTTCAGCTGAGGACTCAGAAAACACCAGCATCATGAAGTCCCTGTAACTGGGTTTAAACAGCAGAAAAGAATCAGCTGAGATGAAGAAAAGTTAAACCTTTGTTCAGCCAGAAGAAGAGAGTTTAAAGTGACAGGCTGTCACAGTCTGATCTGAGGCTGTTTGTAGAACAAACCACATTAAATCCTCACACTGCTCTGACTGACTGGGTTCAACACCAACATGTCCAACACTGACTGAACTCACAGGTTGTGTATAAACTGACCCCACATGACATCCTCAGTCTTATCTGACGTGTCCTTTGATTTGCTCATCAAATCAAATCACAAATCATTTGTGATTTGTTAAACCATCAAATAACATTCACACCTGTTTCCATCATATAATGATTATTATGAGGTGACACAGGAGCTTCAGTGCAGTGAAAACAAAGATTGGTTCTGTTCTAATCACTGAACATACAGCACGTGATATCAGTATGAATTCACAGAAAGAAACACAAATATCAGTGTGAGGACAGTCAGAGGTGGAAGTGGAGTTCAGGAGAACACTGAATGGTTTGATAAGGATGAACATGATGTGGATCAGATGCTGTGGCCTGATCTCAGTTAAACATTTGTGGGAGATGTTTTCAGACAGATCTCTCCACCTCCATCATCTCAACACCAAAGGAGAGAATATCTTTAGGAAGAATCATGTTCATCCTCCAGTAGAGTTCAGAGACCTGGAGGCTCACGGGAGAACACCTGACTGAAACACTTTATGGTGGTTTAAGTACTTTTGATAGAAAGAGTTATTTCAATAGTCCAGGCAGGTGGTGGTGAAAACAGGAGGAGCTGGTCTTGTTTTCATGTTAGTTTTTTAGATGAGCAACAATCAAATATCAAAGGCAGAGAAGAAGTCTTATTGTTGTAGATAGTCTGAGTCAAGTCCAAGTCTTCAGTCTGTTTCCAACTTAATGTCTGTCCACCTAACCCAGAAGAGAACCCAGACAGAACCCACGCAGGCACAGAGAGAACATGTAAACTCCACACAGAAAAACCTCGGGCTCGAACCTGGAACCGTCTCTCTGTGAGGCGACAGTGCTAACCGCCCCATGTTGGACTTATTGCCATCTGACTACATCAAAGTGGTGCTGTGAAAGGTTGTGAGGAAATATGTATGGATTGTAAACAGAGTTTAAGTGAATCAGAGTATCTGTTTTACATGAATATCACAGGCAACAACGATACAGAAAAGACCATTTGTCCTCAACAGTTTCCTCAAAGTTGTTAAAGGTGTTTGTGCCTGGAGTTGACAGCGTAGCCAATAAAGTTTTTTTGTAGGCCATCACCAAAGTCATATCAATGACAATGAGAAAATGTGGGAGAGATGGAGGAAACAGAGAGAGATGCACCAACAAAATGATCCTGTCAGGCAGGTACTGTATGACAGGTGTCCTCAGCTCAATAAAGCAGAATGTTCCTCTGAAAAGGAATGAGGAAATATTCAGGGGATAGTACCCTGCATTCCTACCTGGAAGGTAAGTAGGTTCGTAGGAAAGGAGTGGTGAAAGGAGGAGTTAGTCTCCCAGCTCTGTATTTAAACAGGTCAGGTATTACACCTGTCAGCTACAGCAGAGTCCTGCTTCCCTCTACAACAGGAAAGGTGAGTAAGTTCATATTTTCATATATCTGAAGACATACTGCAAATCAAATGCAACTCATACTTGCTTTACTTGGTTTGTCATGAATACAATATCTCTGGACATTAAATTATGGTTTATTTATTGGAATCTGTGAGAAACTTGGCAGTGCCATTACTAAGGAAATAACTGCTTTGTTTAAAAATCTTCTGTATGTGTTAATGTATGTCTGGATCAGGGCTTAACCTACCAAAGAGACCAGTTGTAAAATGTATAAACTCCAAAGAGAGGATGTTAACATCAGGCTGGGTCCAGCAGAACGTCCTAATACAACCAGAACAACACTGCAACTGTATTCTGTCCAGAATAGTTTCTTTGGCAATAATTTATTCTATTGACAAAATAAATATGATGCACAGTCAAAATGAAATGCAACACATAATCAGTCCACTCCACCATGTCGTTGTCATATGAAATCAGAGAAACCACTCCTTCAACTGACAGCAAGCAAAGCACAGCCAGAGGTGACCTGCTCATGTCAGCCCCACAGCTGACACACAGCCAAACTTTTTTCAGTTGTGTCAAAATTGTGTGTTTTTTGTCTCAATATTTCATCAAACCACTATTGTCGTCTTATCCTTTTGTGGCCCTATCAAGTGCCTCAGTTTCATACACGATCTCCTGCTAGCATCTAGTGGACATTTTGTGTTTTTACACATTGCTAACACTACTATGATTTTCTGCTCCATTTGGACCCAAAATGATATGTCCGAATGTCAGTGTCAAGTTTTGAGTGAATGTTTGAGCTTCAACCCAAGTTGTGTAACAATCACTAAATCTTCAAACTTTTTATTTCCACAACAACCTTATGACTTATGTCAGGCTAGCTGATCAACAGTAGATTGTTAGAGTGGTGCTGTAGAGCAGGAAATGTGGGGCTTTTTTGACCATGGAAAGGATATGCCTGAGCCACCTGTTGTACTGTCGCCCAGTGTTTGCACATGATGGGATTTGTTAGGTCTCTCTCTGTAAATATCATATTTTAAAGAGGACAGTCTAGACCTGCTCTGTATGAAAAGGGCCTTGAGATGACTTTTGTTGTGATTAGGTGATATATAAATAAAATTGCATTGAATTGAATTGTTGTGCAGCAGAACACAGAGGACTATCTTATAAACTTAAAGAGGTTATATAGGAAGAGACTTTGATAAATCAGATGGAGTCTGGTGAAGAGCCTTTTTGAGGCTGGTGGGCTGACATTCAGATGCTTTAGGTCTCAGCAATTGTTCTCAGAGTGAACTGGATGAGGTTAAGTTTAGGCTTAAAAGAAGTGACGCCACAGGGACAGCCGGTTGTGACATTTAGGCAGAGGACGCTCACGAGAAGGCTCCCAGTCCCTTTATTATTACCTTCTTGATTTATGTAGTGTCTGAAGTATGGTATGGTTTTCACTCTCTTAAGAATCTCTGAAGCTGCATATATGTTTTTCTATTCTTTGGGTTCATATTTAGGTTAATAGCTGTGAACGTAAATCTGTGAATGTAAATCTGTAAGTGTTAGGGATAACACCTCCTCTCTGTTTTTTGGAAAAGTGAGGTCATTGAGTGAGGTGCCAATGTCCCGCTATAGATCATGAAGACAACTAACATATATATATACTGATGTTTAGAGCTGTTAGGAGAGAGATCCATATTGGCTCGGATCCTCTCACAGGCTACTGCAGTGCTTGTTTTGTCACTTCTTTGTAATTAACTTCTATATACAAGCAAGCCAGTGTCAGCAGAGATCTCTTCGTCATCTTCACATCATCACCATCAAATATACCACATTTACTAATCTTTTCCTTGGAACTTCAACATAATCATCATATATTTTTTCATTTGTTTTACAGCTACAGATATTATGTTGCTTAACTGTTATACTTTTGTTTTCACTTTAAGTGTTAAAAGGTTTTAATAAATAATAGATCAGTGCTTCTCGTAGATCAAAACTTTAATAGGGTCGAATGGGGATATTTTTTGCATGTTCAAAGAAATATTGGTATGGTCCTAATTTTATTTCATAGATTAAACTCATATACCTCACCCAAAGCCTCTGTAAATGCGCAGTATTTTCAGCTGTCAAGGGGACCTGTCAGGGATCAGTGCACTACTATTTGTCTTGGCCATAAAGCCCTTATCCATTACACTGAAATCACTGGCATCAAAAAGTGGAGGAGGGGAGCACAGTGTATCTTAATATGAAGATGATTTAGTAATGTATGTATCAGACCCAGTTTTAAGTGTACCTCATATTATCCATACTTTGAGGAGATTTGGCACATTTCCTATGTATAAACTGAACTTTAGTAAAAGTGAATGTTAACCTGTTAACAACTTGGTATTTCAATTATAGGACAATGCCTTACTGATCCAAATGTCTAGAAATGGCTTTAAATATCTGAGCATTAATATGACAATGGACATGCAGAAGCAATTACATCAATAACAATAATAATAAGTAATACAAACTAATTCTCTTAATTTATCATGGCTTTATACACCATAACCACGCATTTGACTTTTTGCAGTCATTATGCTTTGTTTTTGATATCATCCATACTCACCAAGCCAACCCACCAATATTCACCCCCTGCAACCCAGCAACCCCAACCCCAACATAGACTGGAGAACACTGAGATTACACAGACACAGTAAGCAACTCAAGAGCAAGGGGCTCTTGACAAAGCATCAGCCACAGCATTCTCTTGTCCTTTGCTGTGGCGTTCATCTAAACAATATGATTGTAGGAACAAAAACCACTGCATCAGTCTGCAGTTAGTTCCTTAGTTCCAGACCCCCAAATGCCAAGACTGGTCACGTGAGGTCCTCAGCACCTCCTCCTGGAACTCCACTGGAACAACAATTTGGATAATACCAATAAAATGCTCCCCTTGAGGCACCCTCACCAGGACCTGATTTTACAGGAGGTAACCTCTTGTGGCACTCTTCCCATCACAGAGCGATGAACCAGCATGCTGCTCTGCCACCAGCTCACTGTGAGAAATATAAAAGAGTCCGGTATGGACACAGGGGAGGCCTCATTCCCGTCTGTACACTGCTCCACTTCTGGCTCTGAAAAGTCTAATGCAATACTGCAACCTCCTCCAGCCTCCACCTGTATATCAGGAGAAATAGAACAGGTAGAAATGACACCAGAAGAGCTGTCACAAGAGGGACTGACAGGACTGATATTCCTGGTGACGGGACGGATTATTGGACCAATAAGTGCTACAGGCTTAACCTGCGCACTACTGAACCCTCTTTTGATCCAGCCTTCACAGGACACTCGGCTTTCCAGTGCCCTCTGCCTTTGCAGTAGTTACTGGAATCACAATGTAATGGACTCTCTGAGGCCTTCTCTGACCATGGCAAGGACTAGCTGTCTCTTCCCACTGTTTACCCGCTGGCCGAAACCCACTGCCATCTCCCTGGAAACCAGAGTCATCCCAAACTCCGTTTGTATACACGATCACGTGTTCTTCACCTTATGTTCATTTACAAACATAAGAATATGACTGGGCACAGAGTTTTTAAATCACTCCAGAACAACCATCACAAAACTGGGGGACCGAGCATAGATTAGTGGACACATCAAACCCATGTGAAGGCCCAGCAAAACCTCCAGGAACCTGCCTCACACCATTCACATTACTTTAGCTTAACCTGTGCTCCTCCAGTTCCAACTTCTTAACTTCCATTTGCAGCAACAGTAACTCTCTCTGCTGTTCAAATGTTAAAACGGCACTCACTCCAACTTCACAAGAGGCAATCACTCTATACGAGTCTCCACCAGGAGCAACAGCAGGTCATTTTTGATGGAGAACACTCCCCTCTAACAGGTTCTCTTTTAAAATATTTTTCCTGTTTTCCTTCATCCATTTATCTCTGATGTCCATTTTAAAATGCTCTGCAATTTTCTCTAATTCCTCTCATGAACAACACTTCAGTGTCGGAGAACAACTCCTCTGACGGGCCTTTCAAAAATTCTTCTACCAGATCCATAACTGAGAAAGAAAAGTGTTAACCTTACCTGTCTGATTTCACACAAAGTGACAAATATCACCAGCAGCTTGAGCTTCAGAGATCCACACAGTCACACACCACCACAGCTCCGACCCTCTATCTGCCTGACCAGAAACTAAGTAATGCCGCTTTTCCATTACACAGTTTTAGTACTATTTGCCTCTATTAAACACCTACTCGACTATGGTTGTTTTCCATTACAGTTGGGTACCACCTCAGCATGGGTGGGGTCATCATAGCAAGGTGGCCTGAAACTCCTGTAACGTCATTTGTATGCAACACAAACACAACACAATAATAAAAACATGTGGTTTCTGTTGCCAGGTTTTTAAAATGGTGGGTTTGATTCTTGTGAAGGAGTCGCTCTCATGACTCATCCAGTGACGTCACTCCCTGGCCAATCAGGGGCCTGTGGTCTGTTGACGTTACATTTTTGGCTTGAAGTAGGTACTACAAAAGTACCTGGTACCATGTACTACCACCTAATGGAAAACCCTAAAAATCGAGTAGAGTCGAGTCAAGTAGATCCAAGCAGGTGCTAGTGGAAAAGCACTATAAGATCCCCTCTGGTCTTCAGGTGTTATTTGTAGTGGGTACTTACGCACTACATCCCACAAGCCCAGTGAAGCGACAATGCAGCAACTCTCCCTGCAGCTTCAGACGTGCCCCTGAGAAAACTGCTCCAACCAATTTCATCACCACAGTGACAAATCCCCCCCCAGTGAACTCGGGGAATTTGTTCCTGAGCCAAACAGGGACAGAACAGTAGCAAGGTTATGTCTCCAGGACCAGCAGAGCCCAGTGGAAACAAAATCACCACCTATCTTGGCAACACAAACATCAGAATGAAACAAACAGATATGTCAGTACAGCTGCTAAACCAAAACAACCAGATGGCTTACTTACCACACCTGTCCATGTCTCCCACTGCGCATTCACAAAACCGCTGCACGGGCAAACTACAACCCAGTGTCGATGTCACACTGACACAACAACTAAGTAACTGTCTCACTCACAAAACTTCCCTTCCACTCATCAAACAATTTACTCCCAGCTGAACCAGCAGCACTACACAGATCTACACTGGGGAACAGGGAACAGATGATTGGCACAGCCTGGCTCTAGAGCTGTGACAAGGAATGGAGACAGTACGAGTTGGCATTTTAAAGTAAAGAATATTCTATTTACAAAAGAGTAAATGAATTAGTCTGAGACTTAGACTTAGACAGACTTTATTGATCCCTTGGGATGACTCCTCAGGGAAATTAAGTTTCCAGCAGCTTATACAGACAGAGCCACAGCACACAGGGCAGTTGCAATGACAGTTTGCAAAAGACAGACGAGAATAATCAATCTAACCAAAAATACAAGGCAACTAAGGATAACAAAAATCAGGTCGGCTGGAAACAGGAACCATCCCCAGCGACAAAGACTCCAGAATGAGCACACACCGGGCCCAGGTGTGGCTCATTCAGCTGATGACCCTCCGCCCACCGTCACAAAGGAAAACTACAGGAACAAAACAACAGGGACACCTAGTGTCCAGGTGGAGGAGTCATCATAAAAAGGAAAACACTTCACTTGTTCTTGGCAGAAAAACTGAACTGAATCAAAGTGAATGTGCTCCCCACATCTATTTCAATGTATCCCACTTCTTCCTAAATCTTTCTTCAATCTATTGATTAGGCCTTCATTTAATTTATGTGGGAAGATAAGAAACCAAAACATGTTTAGAACTGCCACAGAGGCCTAAATTACAAGGTGGCTTATAGCTCCTTAGATACAGGTAGTGATGATTAAGTAACTGGGAGTTTTTATTTTCCAGCTGAACTTTATCGACACCATGGCCTCATGTGGTGAAGATACCATAGAGACTGCAGCTGTGGGAAGACCGTTCCAGCTCGGCATGCTGTATGACTGCCGGAAGGATGCTCTCATTCCAGGTCAGACCTCATGGATGTGTTGAATATCTCACTTCCTCTTTACTGTGAATTAAAGAGTAAATAAACCAATACACAGTTTAAAAAGTATTGTGACACATACTTCAGAAGCTGCAATAGATATAATCTGGAAAACAGAATGTTAAACTGCTCACTGTTACACATTTAACTGTGGCATTTCAAGTCTTTGACTTTTCACTGTATCATTAATTGGTCAACAGGTGTAACCTTATGGGATCTAAAGGAGCTACAAAAGAATACAAGTGTGCAACAACAAATAATACTGAGTTTAATGTCACAGCATCAGATTCGATTGAGGAGAAGTCCAATTTGTTAAAGATCTCTGGCTCTCTTAAACTGAGTCTGTTGGGAGGACTGGTGAACGTGAGAGGATCAGCAAAATATTTCCAAGACACAAAGAAATCTCAGAAACAAGCTCGAGTGACTCTTCAGTACAACGCAACAACAAAGTTTGAAACACTGACAATGTCTCACCTGGCTCATGGACAGGTATCTCATCCTAATGTGTTTGAAGACGACACTGCCACTCACGTGGTCACAGCCATCCTGTACGGAGCTGGAGCTTACTTTGTGTTTGACAGAGAATCATCATCAGAGGACGAGACAAAACAAGTGGAGGGAGAAGCTAACCTCACCTTCAACAAGCTGAAATTCCTCACAGTAGATGCTGAGGCTTCACTCAACATGGATGACAAAGAGAGAGCAGCAGTAGAAAAATTTAGCTGCACGTTTCCACGGAGACTTCAAGCTACCCTCCAACCCAACGTCCTTCACTGATGCTGTGAAAGTTTACAGGACCCTTCCTGACCTGCTGGGACAGGATGGAGAACATGCTGTTCCTCTCAGGGTGTGGCTGTACCCTCTGGTGAAGCTGGATTCAAGAGCGGCAAGACTCCAAAGAGACATCAGCCGTGCTCTCATCACGTGCTCATCAGAAACTATAGAGAGTTTAAACAGGACAGAGATGAGATGCAGCGACCTCCTGAAAGACACCGCAGCAACAACATTTCCTGCCATGGAGAAGAAGGTTCAGGATTTGATGCAGATGTGTTGCCAGTACAAGCTTGACTTCATGCAGAAGCTCGGGTCAGTGCTTCCTTCAATCCGAGGGGGTGGGAAAGAGGAGAGTGTCCTTGAGGAAATCCTTAAGGCTCATGAGAGGTCACCATTCAACAACAAAGACCTGGATCAGTGGCTAAAACCAAAGGGAAGGAATCAGATACTCTGAAATCCTTCCTTAAACAGCTGGACAAACTAGGAGTGAAAATGGAAGACCATCTGGATGACCTGTTGTCTGATTTAGACGTCAGAAATGTTGTGTGCTTTTCATTTACCTCTGTAGACCAGGCCTGATGCTTTCCTGGTCAAACTGTCCAATTCATCTCAGACCAGCAGGAATGGTGGACTCTGCTGGATCCTCTGATCTACAGGACACAAACCACAAACTGGCTCTCCAGTGATACTCGACAGACAATGAGGGAAACGACTGAAACTGTTTGGAGAACTGGAAGAAGTCCAGCAACAGTGGATGACACCAAATTCATAGTTACATCAAATATGCTGAGAGTCATCCTGGAGCGTGTATTTTCATATATGAAGACGGGGTGTGATGATGCAGTCTGCTTTGTTTCTCCATCAAAACCTGCTACTCCATCCACCACTGCATCACATGACAGCTTCACAGTTACAGTATCTGAACCAGACTCTGTCACTGTAGAGTACACATAGACTACAGACAGAAACAGCAGCAGGACACTGAATGGACATCTCACCCAGTGAAGAAGAACCAAGAGACAGTAACTCTGTCAGGACTAAAGCCAGACACTGAGTATGAGATCAGAGCCACAGCTGTGGGTAAACTCAGCTATGCTGTCAGCAGTGATGTCTGCAGGGCTGTAACCCTCACAGCAGTTGCTCCACCCACTCAGGTAAAAGACACTGAAGTGAAAGCAAACTCCATCACTCTGACATGGAGCAACCCGTCTGTCCAATGCTGTGAATCTGTGAAAGGATACATCATTGAATTCAGAGAGGAAACAGGCAGTCCAGTGGCAGAGTAAAGAGGACCAGAGAGGAGGTCTACACATTCACTCTGAACAGCCTTAAACAGGATACAGTCTACTCCATCAGGGATGTGCACAGATGGGAGGTGTTGGAGTAAGTCAGGCCTGGTGAAGAACTCAATGTTAAACTAAGAAAGAACCACTGGATGCAAAGAAGTTCACACTCATCCAAGGTAATCCACCAGTCTACCTACTTAAAACTGAAACCAGCAGGAGTTGGTCAGGTCAATAAAAAGGTTTTTGGAAGCGCACCAACCGGAAAGCAATCAAACAAAACCATTATGGTTGTAGGTGCAACTGGATCTGGCAAGACCACCCTCATCAACGGCATGATCAACTACATTCTTGGAGTCGATTGGGAGGACAACTGGAGATTTAAACTGATAATGAAGAAACCAATAAAACACAAGCCTGCAGTCAGACGTCAGAGGTGACAGCCTACCAGATTTACCACACAGATGGTTTCCAAGTTCCCTACTCTCTCACAATCATCGACACTCCAGGGTTTGGGGACACCAGAGGAATCAAACAAGACAAAGAAATAACAGAAAAAATAAGAACAGTTTTCTCAGTCAATGGTGGAATTGATAGCATTGATGCAGTGTGCTTTGTAGTGCAGTCTGCTTTAGCTGTCTGACACACACACAGAGATACATCTTTGAAGCCATCCTCTCCATTTTTGGGAAGGACATTGCCAGCAACATCATTGTTCTGGTCACCTTTGCCGATGGCAAGTCACCCCCAGTCTGGAGGCCATCAAAGCTGCCAACATCCCATGTGCCACAAAGGAAGACGGGTCTATTCTCAATTTTAAATTCAACAACTCTGTCCTCTTTGCCGAAAACACAGGAGTCAAGCATGAGGACAACTTTGACTACATGTTCTGGAAAATGGGGAAAGCCAGCATGAATACATTCTTCACTCATCTAAATACAATGCAACCTCAGAGTCTGACCCTGACAAAGGAGGTTCTCCAAGAGCGCAAACAGCTTGAGGCGACTGTTGAGGGGCTGCAGCCAATGATTCGACAAGGTCTGTCAAAACTGGAGGAAATAAACAGCACAAAAGCTGCACTGGAAAACC